>NW_025174463.1:0-1921 GCF_004010195.1 Chiloscyllium plagiosum | reverse complement strand
CACTGCCTTCTGTGAAAATGAATTCCATAGATTGTTCACTCTCTGGCTGAAGACGTTTCTCCTTATCTCCATTCTAAAAGGTTTTTCCTTTACTCTAAGGCTGTGTCCTTGGATCTTAGAGTCTCCTTTCAATGGAAGTCTCCACAACATCCGCACTGTCCAGGCCGTTCGGTATTCTGTACGCTTCAATTAGATCCCCCTCATCCTTCTGAACTCCATCAAGAACAGACCCAAAGTCCTCAAGTGTTCTCATATGTTAAGCTTTTCATTCCTGGGACTATTCTCGTGAACCTCCTCTGAACCCATTCCAAGGCCAGCAGATTCTTCCTGTGATATGGGGCTCAAACAAGCGCACAAAAGTCCAAATATGGTCTGACAAGAGCCTTATAGAGCCTCAAAAGTACGTCCCTGCTTTTACATACAAATCTTTTAAAATAAATGCCATCATTGCATTTGCCTTCCTAGCCAATGACTCAACCTGCACTTTAACGTTTATTAAATCCTGGTGTAGAACTCCCAAATCTCTTTGCACTCCAGATATCTGAACTTTCTCCCCATTTAGAAAGAAGGCTATGTTTGTTTTCTACCGACCAAAATGCATGTTCTCACAATTCTCCACTTTGTACTCCACCTACAACTTCTTTGCCCATTATCCTAACCTGTCCAAATCCTTCCTGAACCTTCCTGTCTCTTCGACATTACCTGTCCCTATACCTATCATCTTCATACGTAGCCAGAATGCCTTCAATTCCTTCACGTGGATTGTTAATGTATAAAGTGAAAACTTGTGGTTCCAACACTGAGACTTGTCACCGACTGTCAACCTGCGAAGGACACTTTTATCGACTTTATTTGCTTCCTGCCAGACAGCCAAACGTTTATCCATGTTGGAACCTTGCCTCTAACACAATGCCCCTAGCCTTACTCAGTCGGCTCCTGTCGGCACATTGTCAAATACCTTCTGGAAGTCCAGGTGGATGAAATCCATTTGCTTTCTTTGTTCAAAGCTGCTCATTACGTCCCCAAGGTTTTCCACCAGAATTTTCCAGGCATGACCTCCCCTTGATGAAACCATGCTCACTTTGTCGTACTTTACCATCCACCTCCAAGTATTCAGAAATCTCATACTTCGCAATGGCTTCCAGGATCTTACGCACAGCCAAGTTTAGATGAGTCAGTCTGTAAGTTTCCATATTTTGCTTTACTCCCTTTTTAAACAGGTGTATCACGTTAGCGAATTTCCAGTCCTCTTGGGAATCTCCCTGATTCGTGCGACTCCTGAAAGATCACGATCAATGCCTTCACTGTGTTATCAGCTATCTACCTTAGAACTTTGGATTGGAGTCCACCTAGTCCAGGTAATTCACTTACCTTCAAGGTTATTCAGTTTTTTCCAGTACTTTCTCCTTGGTGATGGCCACTATACTTACCTCTGTCCACTCACTCTATTCAATTTTGACATATTACTCGTGTGTTCCACCGTGAAGACTGACACCAAATAATTATTCAGCTCCTCAGCTATTTCGTTGTTCCACACTACTGTCTCTCTAGTGTCAATTTCCTGCGATCAAATGCCAATTTTTGCCTCTCATTTGCCTTTTATGTATTGAAAGATGATCTTACAGTCTTTCTTTACATGATTGGCTTACTTGCTCCCATATTTAATCTTCTCAACCCTTATTTCTTTTATCGTTGCTCTCTGTTGGTGTTTGCACCTGTTACGACATGGCAGTGAAACTCTCTGTTAATTATACCAAACACCCAGGAAAGCTCAGTTCACCTCGTAGTCTATTAGAATATAGAGACAGAAAACTCTCAAATTTCAATATTTAAAGAAAATAATGTGAATTTATTTTTAAACTCTAAAAGTGAACATTACACAACAACCACTCACAGATCTAGCCCCCACACAACTGATTAT
>NW_025174462.1:0-1921 GCF_004010195.1 Chiloscyllium plagiosum | reverse complement strand
TTCCTGATGCTGTCTCAGTGAAACAGTCACAGGGAGGCTTCCTTACTGTCGATGGCCAATCGCATGCAATAAAGACCGACACTTCATGGACCTTCCGGATTGTTCACGGTCCCTGGGTGTGAATGTTCTGTGTGATTTACGGACAATATAAATGTAGCAGAAATACACTGAATATCCTCATTTAAACGGAGGGAGTGGGCAGTTATAAAGCACTTTCTGTTTTATAACTTAAGGGTATCCCAAAATGTTTTACAGGTAATCGAACTGTTTTGGAATTTATCCTGCATTGTAGGGAATGGAGGGAATTTTAGCAACAGGGAGACTTACAGACACTAATATAGAGCCAGAGCCACAGATACAGGATGAGAATGTCCTGGAGATGTTTCAGAGCTCAATCTGTGACCCACACAAGATCGGGACACCAGTGGATGGAAGACAATCAGTTTTTGGTCATATGGAGAAAGTGTTTTATTGTCTCTGTGATTGTTATCGATCTAGACTTCCAAAAGGCCTTTGATAAGGTGCCTCATGGGAAGCTGCTGATTAAGGGGAAGGCCCATAGTGTTCGAGGTGAGCTCCTGGCATGGATTCAGGTTTGGCTGTCTGACTGAAGGCAGAGAGGTGGGATAAAAGGTTCTTCTTCAGAATGGCAGTTAGTGACAAGTGGTGTCCCACAGGGTTCAGTGTTGGGACTGCAGCTGTTCACTTTATGTATTAATGATCTGGATGAAGGGACTGGGGGCATTCTGGCAAAGTTTGCCAATAAGACGTAGTTAGGTGGACAGACAGGTAGCACTGAGGAGGTGGGGAGGCTGCAGAAAGATTAAGACAGTTTAGGAGAGTAGTCCAGGAAATGGCTGATGAAATTCAGTGTGAACAAATGCGAGGTCTTGCACTTTGGAAAACAGAATATAAGCATGGACTATTTTTTTAAACGGTGAGGAAAATTCATAAAGCCAAAGTACAAATGGATCTGGGAGTGCGAGTCCAGGATTCTCTAAATGTTGACTTGCAGGTTGAGTCCGTGATTAAGAAAGCACATGCAATGTTGTCATTTATCTCAAGAGTGTTGGAATGTAAAAGCGGCCGGGTGCTTCTGAGACTTTGTAAAGCTCTAGTTAGGCCCCATTTACAACATTGTATCCAGTTTTGGGCCCCACACCTCAGGAAGGACATACTGGCACTGGAGCATGTCCAGCAGAGATTCAGAAGGATGATCCCTGGAATGGTAGGCCTAATATACGAATGGCTGAGGATCTGGGATTGTATTCATTAGAGTTTAGAAGGTTAAGGGGAGATCTAATAGAAAGTTACAAGATAATGCATGGCTTAGACAGGGTGGATACTGGGAAGTTGTTTCTGTTAGGCGGGGAGACTTGACCCGTAGGCACAGCTTTAAAATGAGAGGGGGTCAATTCAGAATGGAAATGAGGAGACATGGAAAGGATCTCGCAGGGAATTAAGGGCTACAGGGAGAGTGTGGGTAAGTGGAATTGAAACATCCATCAGCCATGATTAAATGGCGGAATGGGCTGAATGGCCTTGCTTCCACTCCGATGTCTTATTATCTTAATGTCTTATGATCCCTATCCTGTGAGGGTTTCATGGGGGCGATGTAAAGGGAGCTTTGCTCCTCATCTAACTCCACACTGTACCTGTCCTGGGATTGTTTGATGGGGACAGTGTAGAGAAACCTTTACTCTGTACCTAACCCATGTGGACCCTTTTCTGCGAGAGTTTAATGGGGACAGTATTGGGTGGTTTAAACAAAACCTAACCTCACGCTGAACACGGCCTGAGTTTCCAAAGGTTTCCAGTCTATTGTTAGGTTACGAGACAATGAGCCTCCAGAAGCAAATAAAATATTTTGTATCTCTCTCTAACCCAACAGTTCCTGTCATAAATCTCAATCATATATCAT
>NW_025174461.1:0-1921 GCF_004010195.1 Chiloscyllium plagiosum | reverse complement strand
AATTTCTTTGTTACATCCACAGTAATAACACATCTGCAGTGAATGTAAATTGACTTTTAAAATGTTCTTATTCTGTAAAAATCCAACTTAACCAGCAAAGTTGTTTCCAATCACATTTTCTCTCGAACAGTCACAGAATCACAAAATTGCTATGACACAGAGTGAAGCTCTCTGTCCCATTGTGTTTGCACTGGCTTTGTTATCTAGTCCCAATGTCTTTCCTGTCCCCATACCCCTGCAGGCGATGACTATCAAAGGAACATTTAATGCCCCCTTGAATGTCTCCATTGAAGGTGTCTCACCCCGATCTTCAGGAAGTGCATTCCACACCTGAACACCTTGCTGTGTGGTAACGCTTTTTCCCCACACATTCCCCTTGCTTAGTTTGCACACCTCATTAAAACTGTGTGTCACTAAACATTACTTCTGCCACAAAGATTTATGAGATGTTGGTTTGACTGGATGCCAATACTTAGCACGCATACCTATTTGCCCTTGAGAAGGTACTGACGAGCTGCCTCTTGAATCACTACTGTTTCGTGTAAGTACATTGATAACATTGTTAGGGAGGGAGTTTCAGAGTTTTGGCTAAGTGACAATGAAAGGGACGCAGTAAATGTCGAAGGCTGGGTGGTGAGTGCCTTTGAGGAGAACCCGTAAATACTGGAATTTCCACAACACTTTGAATGAGCTGAGTTCCTGAGTTCCGTATAAATAAAAGTCTCTTCAGAACTGTTGGGTGTGTAAACATTATTATTGTTAAGCCAAACAAATATTCAGTACCTCTCTGCTCCACCAGTGCATATTTACTGACAAGCATTGAACCTTTGAAATAAATATGCTGATCGCTGAACACCCGTCTTCAGGTAAATTTGTACCAGCTACAATATTATTGGTGTGAATTCTCCATTTGATTAGATTTTCATGACTGTTGGCTGTAAGAACAGGAGTCATTGTCACCGTAGATTTTAAATGTTGAACTAGATGTTTGTTCCGTTCAATTTTTTCCCCCTGTCTTCGATATATTTATCAAAGGAGGAAAAGAGCTGAAATTTGTAAAAATTTCATAACTTACTCATTATTAATTATTATCATCGGTATTCACAGAGCAGAGATACATTATAGTTTAGATCAGAGTGGTGCTGGAAAAGCACAGCAGGTAACATTGTAGCCAGGGTTATCAGTTGGGAGAATGAGGACCTAGAACATATTAAGATTAAGAAGATTAGGACTGTGTGGAATTTGTACATTCTCCCTGGGTTTGCATAAGTTTTAGCCGTGCTCTGGTTTCCTCAAGATCCCAAAGACCTGCAGTCTATGTGGATTAGCCATGGGAAATGCAGAGTTACAGGTATAGAGTGTGTAGGTGCATCTGAGTGGGATGTCTGTAAGAATGTTAGTATCGATTGGATGGGCCGAATGGCTTGGTTTAACATTGTAGGGATTCTATGATTCCAGTAAGAAAGAGGTATGAGATGTTTTAGGGATATGCAAGTGTACAAATTCACAGTACCTGGGACGATTTATCTCTGCCCACTGTGGGAGGTAAAGGAAGAAATTTATTGTGCCCCATGGGTATAATTAATACCCCGTTGTCCAGAAGTATAAATCGGATGATTGGAGGATAGCTATTGTGGTTCTTTTGTTCAAGAAGGGCAGAAAGGATAGGCCAGATCCACTGTGCCACCGTGCCGCCCACAGTGGTAGGAAAAGTATTAGAAAATAAATACGAAGGGTAGAATTAATCAATATTTGGAAAGGCAGGGATTAATCGGGATAGTCAGCCCTGCTTTATTAGAGAAAAGTGCTGTCTGGTCAATCTAATCTTTTTTTTACTGAAACGTTGGCTGATCGTATTGACGAGATCTATAGTAACTTCAGTTATGCCTTTGACAAGGTCTGACATGGAATGCTGGTCATA
>NW_025174460.1:289-1921 GCF_004010195.1 Chiloscyllium plagiosum | reverse complement strand
GCTCTGACCAATGAAGGCAAACATGCCAAACACTGTTCACTTTGAAGGAGCGTTGCACCTACATCTCTCTCTCTCTCTCGTTGCTCACCAACATCCTCCAAGACATTTCCATTAAGTACCCCGATTTGCTTTCCAAAATGCAGCACTTCACATTTATTTGAATTAAACACCATCTGCCACTTGTCAGCCCATTGCCCCATCTGATCGAGGTGTCATTGCACTCTGAGATAATTTTCTTCATTACCCACAACACCAACAATTTTAGTGTAATCTGCAAACTTGCTACCATTGCCACCTATGGTCACATCCACATCATTTATATAAATGACGAAAAGCAGTGGGCTCAGCACTGATCCTTGTGGCACACTACTGTTCACAGGCCTCCAGACTGAAAAGCAATCCTCTACCAACCACTGTCGCCTCCCTTCAATCAACTTTTGTATTCAATTGGCTTGGGTGCGCTGTTTCCCATGTGACCTAACCTTACTAACTTGCCTAATATGCAGAATCTTGGCGAAGAATTGCTCCAGTCTATATGGAAAGCATCCGCAACACTGCCTTCATCAATCTGCTTTGTCACCTCTTTAACAGACTCAGTCAAATTAGTGTGACACGATTTCTCATGCAAAAAGCTATGGTGACTATCCCAAATCAATCCTTACCTTTGAAAATGCATGCAATTGGCTATTCCTCAGAATCCCCTCCAACAACTCACGGACCACTGATGTCAGGCTCACCGGTCCAGAGTTCCCTGGGTTGTTGAGTAAGTGTTTTCTTTTCTACTGCCTCTCCTCCACTGGTCACAGCAAATTATTGTTGCAACCAGTTTGATGATATGGCCTATGATATAGGTCGCATATTAGGTCATGGTCGTCCTAGGAAGAAGTCATGTAGATTTCCTTCATCTGTTAAAATAACAAATTCAAGATGGAAACAAAGTTCCTCAAGCTATGATGGAAAGATGAATGACAAACAGTATAGAAATTACAAAAATGTACATTGATATTTCCATTTCTAAAAATAATGATTAACACAAACATATGCAGACACACACACACAGATACATACACAGACAGGCATATATATAGACACACTCAAACAGTCACACAGACATACACACACAGACACTCTCAAACACATACACACAGACGTGTGCACACAGACACACTCAAATACACAAAAGTACAGACACCCAAAAACATGGCCACACAGACACACATGCACATGTAAATACAAACACTAACACAGACAAATGCATGTACCATAGAGCCTAAAACATTAGAGCAGAAAAAAGGCCATTTGGCCCATCCAGTCTACTGAACTACTGATCATGGATGACATATTTTTCAAGCCAGTTCTACTACCCTCTCATAACAATCCTTGAGCATCTTTAATCATAGCTTATCGACTTATGTCCTAAAGACGCTAAGATGTGTGAGTGTGTGGCACGCGCATGCATGTGTGTCTCTCTGTGTATGTGTCTGAGCGTGTGTGTGTATGTCTCTTTGTGCGTCTATGTGTGTATGTGTGCATGGGTTGTCTGTGTGTGTGTGTCTGTGTGTATGTCAGTGTGTCTCTGTGTGCGTGTCTTTGTGTGTGTGTATTTGTGTATGTGCATCTGTGCGCGTGTGT
>NW_025174460.1:0-282 GCF_004010195.1 Chiloscyllium plagiosum | reverse complement strand
CGTGTCTGTGTACGTGTCTGTGTATGTTTGCCTAATAGCAGGAGACAGCATTATCGGGGAGGGGTGTTTTTCAGACTGGAGGCCTGTTGTTATGCACTAGGCCAGGCCACTCAAAATTTTCTTAACCAGGCTGCGCAGACCATAACTTTGTAATTTGTTTCAGTAAGTGCACAGTGAAAATTATCAGGTTTTAAAACAGACAGAAAAAATCCACAAACCTACACAATGAAACACAAAAAACAGAATAAGGAACCCCTACAGAACTCAATCTATTCAAACTAG
>NW_025174459.1:0-1921 GCF_004010195.1 Chiloscyllium plagiosum | reverse complement strand
TTTTGGGAACTGAATGATGGGAATATAAAGCATGTTAGCATTGTCACAAGTTCATAGTTTAGACATTGATTAAAAATATTAAATTGTCAATTCCATTGGCCACAATCTATCTATTTGGCCAAATATTCTGTCTGTATTAGGGAAGAATGCAGACATTTGAAACTGTTCGAAAAGCAAGGTATGAAGAGGACATGAGTCTATAAATAGGTTAAGATGGGTCAAGTGAGCAGACAAATATTGTTGTATGCAGCATCGTAAGAAAAACTGTGCTCTCAAAGTTGTTGGCAGGTAGAATTTAAAGGCAGTGTATTATTTCAATGGAGAGATTGGGTTGAAGCACAGAGCAAACGGGCACTTGGATTACAAAATAAACCTTTAGGTGCATAAAGTTTTGATGAAGGTTCCGATAAATGTAGAAACTTGCTCAAACAGAATACATTCAAAATTAGGGAAGATTTTCCACAGATTTCCAGGGTAGTGGCGAGTCGAAATCGAGAGAGTGATGGCCATAATGACATGCAAATCAGTGCAGAGAAGATTCACTCAACTAACTCCTGTGAGGAACGTTTATTTCAGTAGGAAATCTTGAACTGACTGATTTTGGATCTGCTAGAATTTAGGCGAACAACATGTGATCTTGGTAACCCCAAAATATTCCCAGTAGTCTTTTCAATTTGAACTCTGAAACAATATTTCAGCTTGTGAGAGAGATTACCAGGAGTGGATGGACAATAAAACAAAAGAATATCTCAATAAAGAAGATAGATCATTGAACATAGAACAGTACAGCAGAGAACAGGCCCTTCAGCCCATGATGTTGTGCCGACCATTGATCCTCACGTATGCACCCTCAAATTTCTGAACCATATGCATGTCCAGCAGACTCTTAAATATCTCCAATGACCTTGCTTCCACAAATGCTGCTGGCAACGCATTCCATGCTCTCACAACTCTCTGTGTAAAGAACCCGCCTCTGACATCCCCACTACACTTTCCTCCAAACAGCTTAAAACTATGTTAGCCATTTCTGCACTGGCAAATAGTCTCTGGCTGTCAACTCTATCTATGCCACTCATTATCTTATATACCTCAATTAGGTCCCTTCTCCTCCTCCTTTTCTCCAATGAAAGAAGTCCGAGTTCAGTCAAACGTTCTTCGTTAGATAAGCCCTCCATTCCAGTCAGCATCCTGGTAGACCTCCTCTGAACCCTCTCCAAAGCATCCACATCTTTCCTATAATAGGGCGACCAGAACTAAACGCAGTATTCCAAGTGTGGTCGAACCAAAGTTTTATAGAGCTTCAACAAGATGTCATGACTCTTACATTCAATCGCCCTGTTAATGAAAGCCAAAACGCCATATGCTTTCTTTCCAACCCTGTCCCCTTCGGTGGCCATTTTAAGGGATTTATGTATCTGCACACCAAGATCCCTCTGTTCCTCCACACTGCCAAGAATCCTATCCTTAATCTTGTACTCAGCTTTCAAATTCGACCTTCCAAAATGCATCACCTCGCATTTATCCAGATTGAATTCCATCTGCCTCCTCTCAGCCCATCTCTGCATCCTGTCAATGTCCTGCTGCAGACTGCAACAGTCCTCTATACTGTCAACGACACCTCCAACCTTTGTGTCGTCTGCAAACTTGCTGACCCATCCTTCAATCCCCTCATCCAAGTCATTAATAAAAAATACAAACAGTAGAGGCCCAAGAACAGAGCCCTGTGGTACACTACTCACCACTGACTTCCAGGCAGAATATTTTCCTTCTACTACCACTCGCTGTCTTCTGTTGGCCAGCCAATTCTGTACCCAGACAGCTAGGTTCCCCTGTATCCCATTCCTCCTGCACCTCTGAATGAGCCTACCATGGGGAACCTTATCAAATGGTTTGCTGAATTCCATATACACCACATCCACAG
>NW_025174458.1:0-1921 GCF_004010195.1 Chiloscyllium plagiosum | reverse complement strand
TTTGTTTCTGCGGAGGTGGTGGTTATGGTTTGCTGTTTGCTTTCCACCAACTGGTCAACAGTGAGACAGAATATCTCTGATCCACTACAGAAACTCCACCTGCTTCCAGTAAATGAAACCGAGAACTCAAGGACCTTTTCTGCAGTCAGCTTAATCGCTGCCAACTATTGTATTTGGCCGATTAAAGGGAAAATGAATCAACTAAAGTAAAATCCTACCAAGCAAACTATATTTTCCCATTTACTCACAATGGATACATTTAACTTGGCATTTCTTCTTTAAAAATAAAAGTCCCTGAATACAGCAGTCACTGTATGACTATCAGAAAACAGGACATTGAATGCAGTGTCGTTTTGGTTAGTTCAGCCTGTTTACTGAGTATCTTTAAAGCTCCTGAACATGAAGTTAATGGATCCAAAATCCCACATTGCAGTAACATTTATTCTCATCTCAAAGTAAATTAACAAAATTGAATTGGTTCAAACTCACATCACTTGTTACACCATTCACTGATTCATGTATCTCATTAAAACTGAGTGGGCCCTTTATACATGGTTAACACTGGTGTAGTGTAACAGGGAATTGTTGCTGATTTTTATGAGTTAACTGCCCTGTCAGAGCTATCAGTGATCAGAGATATGTACTGTTAATAACCTACATTCGTGGTAATTATTACTGTAATACTCTCTAATTTAACCAAACATTCCTGATGTATCCAGACTGTTACATGCAATAGTTTAGACGTTGAGGATTAAAAAAAAACTTATGGGCTGTCTTGTTCTAGTTCATTTGATGCTCTTTCAAAAGTTTACCAAGGTGTTATGTATCACTGCGGACTCACATTTTGTTTCTCAGGCACATAGCTTTCCTGTACTGTGCATTTTAGTGTCGGAGCAATTTGAATAAAAAGGTGCAGGGAGAGATATTCTATAATGTAAGGAGGTGCTTCTAATCTCCGGGTCCAAACTGTTTAGTGACATACACTCACATTCTGAACATAATCACTTTAGACATACTCCATATTAGGTTGCCGAAACTGAATTTAGAAATGCAGATTAGAAATGGTATGTTGTTTTGTAATGTGAGAGAGACTTTGAGTGACAGCAAAAATAAAGTCACTCATTTTGTTGGCTAATAATATTATTTAAGTTCTTTTTAGCTTTTTCTGCTTGTGGTGGAATGTAGCATTAAAGGGAGTTAACTTCTAATTGAATATTCTAAACATAATCACTTTGGACACGCTCTGTATTCAGTTGCCTAAATTGAATTTTGAAATGTTTAGTATGAATTACATGTTATTTTGAGTGCGACAGAGACTTGCAGTATCCAGGGAAGAAAAGCTCAACTGTTTTATTAGCTAGTAATATGTTTGAACTTTAATTTTAGTTTTATCTGCTTGTGAATGCATGTAGAAATAAAGGGAGCTAACTTCCAGTTGAATTTGTTTTTTTAAACAAAATACATGCAACTATCATGTGAAACAGACCTGAAGCTACTCAAATCTAACTCCAAAGAAGCTATTCGGCAAAACCAATATCCCAAGATGTGTATGTGTCCATTTCTAAGCAGAACCTCATGTAAATACATGACCCCATGTGTTCGGACTGTGCAAGCTGATATAAGGATCCAGTCTCAGCCTCCAGCAGGAAACCAACATGCGGAAGCTGTCAGCCTGCCCCTTCCGATGGCCATATAAATCCTGGGCACTGGACAGTAATTGAACACTCCTGGGTCGGCTCTGTTTAGAAAGATCTTGACAGAACCGTTTCCCACAAGTTATCAGAATGATTGTGTCGACACTTTTTCTCAGTTTGTTACTGACTTTCTTATCATGTGAGTGTTTTTTGTTCAAGTCTCTCTTTGTTTCTGTCTCAATTTTAGTCTACTGCAGGAATGTAAAAGACTCAGCCATCATTTCATC
>NW_025174457.1:0-1921 GCF_004010195.1 Chiloscyllium plagiosum | reverse complement strand
GGGATGCCTGGTTTGTGCACTTTAGGTCGTCCATAGAATCTGGGGGTATTGTTGCTTTTAGGTTTCATTCTCTGTAGGTCAAACCTGGTTATCTGTCGGTTTTTTGTTGGTTTCTCAGTGTGTTGTTTGTCCTATTGGTGAGCTGTGGGGTGGGGTCAAACTCCACGCAATTTCATCAACAGATGCCTCAGGGAAAGACAACGGAATGAGGACATGCCACAACCCAAAGGACTAGCCACACTACCATACATCAAGAACATTCCAGAACTGACAACCAGACTACTGCGACCACGAGGACTCATAAGAGCACACAAACCAACAGCCACTCTCAGACAACAACTCACCAGGACGATGGACCTGACACCCAGCATGAGCAAAACCAACGTAGTGTACAAAATCCCATGCAAGGACTTTACAAAACACTACATAGGACAAACAGGAAGACAGCTAACGATCCGCATTCATGAACACCAACTAGCCACGAAACAACACGACCAGCTATCCTTCGTAGCCACACACGCAGATGACAAGTAACGTGAGTTCGACTGGGACAACGCTACTATTATAGGACAAGCCAAACAGAGAACAGCCAGGGAATTCCTAGAGGCATGGCACTCATCCACAGTTTCAATCAATAAGTACATCGACCTGGACCCAATATACCGACCATGCAGCGGACAGCTGGAACTGACAACCGGAAGCAGCAGATGCAAATCACTCTTAATGCCGGAGAAAAGATCACTGAAGCATTACACAGGAGGCTCCCAAGCACTGAGGATGTCACCTAGACAGGGGACGAAACGTCTGCAACACAAATTCCCAGCTCGGCGAGCAGAACTACAACAATGAGCACCCGAGCTACAAATCTTCTCACAAACTTTGAAGCCCTTTAGACTCTACAAAGCTCCGTTATGAACAAGCCACCATCTCTCTATGTCCTTTGCCTTCTTCAGTGTCTGCAACTCTCGCTGTATCTTCCAATAACGTTCTTTAGTTACTGCAGGTCTGCCTAGCTCCCCAGATAACCTGTTTCATCCACTACAGCTCCTTCAATCACTGTAACACCCTCTGCTCAGTCTAATCCTTCTTTTCCCCACTTCAGGCACAGCGGCGATCCTGTAAGAGAGCAGTGCGGAACGGGATGTTATAAATCGCAGCTGAGGCTTGATGCCGACCATTACCTGGGAGTCACAAGGGGAGAGAACCTGAGGGAGGGCAGCACCGAGCGGGAGAATATAAATCAGCAGCGAGGGTCAAGGCCGACGCGGACTTGGATTTGGATAAAAAGCAGAGCAGGAGGCTCGAAATCAGCACCGAGTCACAGAGGGAGTGACCGTGTGAGGGGGCAACTTGGAGCAGGAGCTTGAGGCTGACTCACACCTGGGAGAATATAAATCAGCACCGAGGATCGAGGCCTAGTTGTACCTGGGAGTCACAGAGACGGTGACCCTGTGAGGGAGCAGACTGGAGTGAGAGCGGGACGATTACACGTCCGAAGAGACACATCACTGTGTGTGCACGTGTCCCTCCATTGTTCTGTGTTTGTGTGTGTGTATGCGTGTGTGTCCCCTTCCCTCGCTGTGTGTGTTAGCATATTCCATCCCTCACTGTGTGTGTGAGCATGTCCTTCCCTCACTGTCTGTGTGTGCGTGTCACCCTCCCTCACTTTGCGTGTGTGTGTCCGTGTCCCCTCGCTTTCTGAGCACATGTCCCACCCTCGCTGTGTCTGCGTGTCTCAATCACGCTGTGTGTGTGCGTGTCCCACCCTCGCTGTGTGTGTGTGTGCCCCTCTAGCTGTGAGTGTGTGTGCCCCTCTTGCAGTGTGTGAGGGTGTCCTCCCCTCACTCTGCATGTGTGTGTATGCGTATCACTCACTCACTGTGTGTCCCTCATCGCTGTGTGTGTGTGTGTGTCCCTCTCT
>NW_025174456.1:0-1921 GCF_004010195.1 Chiloscyllium plagiosum | reverse complement strand
ACACCGGAATCAATGTTCCAGGTGTGTTTCTGAGTGACACCGGAATCACTCTTCATTCGTGTTTCTGAATGACACCGGGATCACTCTTCCAGGTGCGTTTCTGAATAACACCGGGATCATTGTTCCAAGTGCGTTTCTGAATGACACCGGGATCATTCTTCCAGGCGTGTTTCTGAATGACATTGGGATCATATTTCCAGGTGTGTTTCTGAATCACACCGGGATCACTGTTCCAGGGGCGTAACTGAATGACACCGGGATATCTGCTCCATGTGCGTTCTTGAATGACACCAGGATCCCTGTTCCCGGTCCGTTTCTGAATGACACCGAGTTCACTGTTCCAGGTGTGTTTCTGAATGACACCGAGTTCACTGTTCCAGGTGTGTTTCTGAATGACACCGGGATCACTGTTCCAAGTGCGTTTCTGAATGACACCGGGATCACTCTTCATTAGTGTTTCTGAATGACACCGGGATCACTGTTCCAGGTGCGTTTCTGAATAACACCAGGATCCCTGTTCCATGTGCCTTTCTGAATGACACCGAGATCACTGTTCCAAGTGCGTTTCTGAATGACACCGGGATCACTGTTCCAAGTGCGTTTCCGAATGACTCCGGGATCACTGGTTCAGGTGTGCTTCTGAATGACACCGGGATCACTGTTCCAGGTGCGTTTCTGATTAACACCAGGATCACTGTTCCAGGTGCGTTTCTAAATGACACCGGGATCACTGTTCCAGGTGCGTTTCTGAATGAAACTGGGATCACTGTTCCAGGTCAGTTTCAACATGATACCGGGATTATCGTTCCAGGTGCGCTTCTGAATGACACCGGGATTACCGTTCCAGATGTGTTTCTGAATGACACCGGGATCACTGTTCCAGGTGCGTTTCTGAATGACACCGGGATCACTGTCCCAGGCGTGTTTTTGAATGCCATTGGGATCAAATTTCCAGGTGTGTTTCTAAATGACACCGGGATCACTGTTCCAGGTGTGTTTCCGGTTGACGCCGGGATCACTGTTCCAGGTGCGTTTCTGAATGAAAGCTCAAACTCTGTTCCTGATGTTTTTCTGAATGACACCGGGATCCCTGTTCCAGGTGCGTTTCTGAATGAAAACCGGGATCACTATTCCAGGTGTGTTTCTGAATGACACCGAGATCACGGTTCCAGGTGTGTTTCTGAATGACGCCGGGATCACTGTTCCAGGTGTGTTTCTGAATGACACCGGGATCACTGTTCCAGGTGCATTACTTAATGACATCGGGATCACTGTTCCAGGTGCGTTTCCGAATGAAGCCGTAATCAGTGTTCCAGGTGCATTTCTGAATGACACCGGGATCCATGGTCCAGGTGTGCTTCTGAATGACACCGGGATCACTGTTCCAGGTGCGTTTCTGAATGACACCGGGATCACTGTTCCAGGTGTGTTTCTGAATGAAAGCTGGAACTCTGTTCCTGATGTTTTTCTGAATGACACCGGGATCCCTGTTCCAGTGTGTTTCTGAATGACACCGGGAACACTCTACCACGTGTGTTTCTGAATGACACTGGGATCACTGTTCCAGGTGCGTTACTTAATGACATCGGGATCACTGTTCCAGGTGCGTTTCCGAATGAAGCCGTAATCACTGTTCCAGGTGCATTTCTGAATGACACCGGGATCCATCGTCCAGGTGTGCTTCTGAATGACACCGTGATCACTGTTCCAGGTGCCTTTCTGAATGACACCGGGATCACTGTTCCAGGAGGGTTTCTGAATGAAACCGGGATCACTGTTCCAGGTCAGTTTCTAAATGATACCGGGATTATCTTTGCGTGTACGTTTCTGAATGACACCAGGATCACCGTTCCAGACGTGTTTCTGAAAGACACCGAGATCACTCTTGCAGGTGCCTTTCTAAATGACATTGGGATCAAAT
>NW_025174455.1:0-1921 GCF_004010195.1 Chiloscyllium plagiosum | reverse complement strand
CCACAGAGGAAGTGCAATGAACATTCTCCAGATTAATCTCTCAGATGGTGAGATTGCCTGATGAGGAAACTCAGCCTGTGTTCTCACGAGATTCAAAAATGAGAGGTGCGTCACAGTGAAATTTAGAAAATTAACAAAACATCTGACAAGTTGGAAATTAACAGAACGCTTCCCTCGCTGTCTATTCTATGTTCAAGGTAAATAATGGCAGGATCTGGGACAGGCCAGTTAATTCTGCAAGAAGGAGGAAATTCATCTCTTGGAGGGGACTAATTAACGCAGTGGTATGGAAACCTACTGGCAGGCAAGATTAGGGAGAATCTCCAGATATTCTACAAGTGTCTCCAGCGGAACAGAATAACCAGGGAGGTCTCATTAGTGACTTGTCAAGTTGCATCCAAATCAACTTTAGTGGTAGGAGACAGAGGGTGGTGGTAGAAGGCTGTTTGTGTGACTGGAGGCTAGTGTCCAATGGTGTATTACAGGGATCAGTGCTGTGTCTCTTATTATTTCTGATTCGGAGGTGTTGGCGTTGGACTGGGGTGGACAACGTTAAAAAATGCATAACACCAGGTTGTAGTCCAAAAGGTTTATTCGGCGGCATTAGCTTTCGAAGCACTTCATCAGAGTGCACAACCACCTGATGAAGAAGCAGCGCTTCGAAAGCTCATGCCTCTGAATAAACCTGTTGGACTATAAGCTGATGTTTTGTGATTTTAAGCCTTATCATAAATGATGCAGCTGTGAATATGGACGAGGGGTTGGGGTGTCATAAGTAAGTGTGTGTTTGATACAAAGTTTAGCCGGGTGGTTGGCAGTGAGGAGGAAGGCCTTATGTTTCATGAAGATAGAGAGGAAATGGTCAGATGAGTGGATCAATGGCAGATGGAATGTAACCCTGATAAGTATGAGGTGATGAACTTTGCAAGGAGGAACCAGATAGGGGAGGATTCAATGAATGACAGCACCCTAGGAAGCTCAGAGGGTGCTTCTCCACACATCCCTGAATGTGACTGCACAGGTTATTGCACAATTTGGGAAAGCATAGGGGAGCGTATAAACAGCCTTTATACATCGAAGCATAGATTATAAGAGCTATCCGGAACTTTGGTTTTGCCAAGATGGAATACTGTGTGTAGTTCTGGGAGCCACATTACAGGAAGGATGTGATTGTACTGGAGGGGGTGAAGAGCAGATTCACCAGGATGTTCCCTGGGATGGAGTATTACAGCAATGGAGAGAGGCTGGATAAGCTCGGGTTGTCTACTTTGGAGCAGAGAAGGCTGAGGGGGCCGTGAATCAGAAGGATAAGATTACAAGGGACATGGACAATGTGGATAGATAGCAGCTGTTCCTTTTAGTCAAAGGGCTACACTTTTAAAGTGAAGGGTTTGAGGTTTAGTGAGGATTTGAGAACTGTTTTTCACCCAGAGTTTGTTGGGGTCGGGAATGCACGTCTTGAGAGGGGGGTTTTCATGGTAACCTCAAAACCATTAGAAAATACATGGTTGTGCACTTGAAATGCCATAAGATTCACAGCTACGGGCCTTGTGTCAGAAAGTGGGCCTAATGTAGACTGTGCTGTATTTCTGATGGTACAGAGACTGTAATTCTGTTATTGAATGGATGTGAGAGGTCAATCATTGAGTAGCTTAAGATTTCTGAAGAGTATCTTATCAAAGTATATAAGAGACAACTTGAAATATCTTCTGAAAATATGTCAATGGCAAAATTACGAGAAAACTTTGCAGCTTTCTTACAGTCTGATACCAGATAATTGAGGACAGTGAAATAGCAGAACTATGGAGCAAATACTTCAGTTATGCCTTCACAGAAGAAAACAAAACAAAAAAGAACACTCCTAGAAATACCAGGGAACTTCAGTCTAGAGAGAAAAAGGGAATAGCAACTAAATTAGCAA
>NW_025174454.1:1483-1921 GCF_004010195.1 Chiloscyllium plagiosum | reverse complement strand
GCTAGTATCACAGTGAAGCATTTTGGGAACAGCCTATTCGAGTTAGTATCACAGTGAAACACTCCAGGATAAGTGTCTTAGGGTTAGTATCACAGTGAAGCACTCCAGGAAAAGTGTTCTGGAGTTAGTATCACAGTAAAACACTCCAGGAAAAGTGTTTTAGGGTTAGTATCACAGTGAAGCACTCCAAGGAAAAGGTTTTAGGGTATCACAGTGAAACACTCCAGGATAAGTGTCTTAGGGTTAGTATCACAGTGAAGCACTCCAGGAAAAGTGTTTTAGCGTTAGTATCACAGTGAAGCACTCCAGGAAAAGTGTTCTGGAGTTAGTGTCACAGTGAAGCACTCCAAGGAAAAGTGTTTTAGGGTTAGTATCACAGTGAAGCACTCCAAGGAAAAGTGTTTTAGGGTTAGTATCACAGTGAAGCACTCCAGGAAA
>NW_025174454.1:0-1393 GCF_004010195.1 Chiloscyllium plagiosum | reverse complement strand
TAGTATCACAGTAAAACACTCCAGGAAAAGTGTTTTAGAGTTAGTATCACAGTGAAGCACTCCAAGGAAACGTGTTCTGGAATTCGTATCACAGTGAAGCACTCCAGGAAGAATGTTTTGGAGTTAGTATCACAATGAAGCACTCCAGGAAGATTGTTTTGGAGTTAGTATCATAGTGGAGCTGTCCAGGTAGAGTGTTTTGGTGTTAGTATCACAGTAAAGCACACCAGGAAGAGTGTTTTCAAGTTAGTATCACAGGGAAGCACTCCAGGAAGAATGTTTTGGAGTTAGGATCACAGTGAAGCACTCCAGGAAGAGTGTTTTGGTGTTAGTATCACAGTAAAGCACTCCATGTAAAGTGTTTTGGAGCTAGTATCACAGTGAAGCATTCTGGGAACAGCATTTTCGTTTTAGTATCACAGTGAAGCACTCCAGGAAAAGTGTTTTAGAGTTAGTCTCACTGTGAAGCACTCCAAGGAAAAGTGTTTTGCAGTTAGTATCACGGTGAAGCAGTCCGGGAAAAGCATTTTGGAGTTAGTATCAAAGTGAAGCACTCCAGGAATATTGTTCTGGAGTCAGTATCACAGTAAAACACTCCAGGAAAAGTGTTTTAGGGTTAGTATCATAGTGAAGCACTCCATGAAAAGTGTACTGGAATTAGTATCACAGGGATGCACTCCAGGAAAAGTATTTAGGAGCTAGTATCGCAGTGAAGCACTCCAGAAAAAGTGTTTTGGAGTTAGTATCACAGTGAAGCACTCCAGGAAAAGTCTTTTAGGATTAGTATCACAGTGATGCACTCCAGGAAGAGTGTTTTGGTGTTAGTATCACAGTGAAGCACTCCAGGAAAAGTGTTTTGGAGTTAGTATCACCATGAAGCACTCTGGGAACAGCGTTTTCGAGTTAGTATCACAGTGAAGCACTCTCGGAAAAGCATTTTAGGATTACTCTCACAGTGAAGTACTCCAGGAAAAGTATTTTGGAGTTAGTATCACGGTGAAGCACTCTGGGAAAAGTGTTTAGGAGTTAGTATGACAGTGAAGAACTCCAGGAAAAATCTTTTAGGGTTAGTCTCACAGTGAAGCACTCGAGGAAAAGTGTTCTGGAATTAGTATCACAGTGATGCACTCCAGGAAAAGTGTTTTGGAGTTAGTATCACAGTAAAACACTCCCAGGAAAGTTTTTTGGAATTAGTATCACAGTGATGCACTCCAGGAAAAGTTTTCTGGAGTTAGTATCGGAGTAAAACACTCCAGGGAAAGTGTTTGAGGGTTTGTATGACAGTGAATCACTCCAGGAAAATTGTTCTGGAGTCTGTATCACAGTAAAACACTCCAGGGAAAGTGTTTTAGGGTTTGCATCACAGTGAAGCACTCCAGGAAAATTGTTCTGG
>NW_025174453.1:0-1921 GCF_004010195.1 Chiloscyllium plagiosum | reverse complement strand
GGGTTTGGTCTTAGAAGACAAAGAGTAGTGGTGGGAGGGTGTTTTTTTTCTGATTGATTAGTGGTGTTCTGCAGGTATCCCCTGTTTTTTGTAATATATATAAATGATCTAGATGAGAATGTAGTTGGTCTAATTAGTGGGTTTGTGGATGACACAAAGATTGCGGGTGCTGTGGATAGTGAGGAGGATTGCCAGAGGAGACAGCAGGATATAGATAGGCTGGTGAAATGGATAAATGGCAGTTGGAATTTAATCTGGACAAATAGAACATGATGAATTTTGGAAGGTCTAATGCAAGATGCAATATCGTAAATAGCACAACCCTTAGAAGCACTACAGTGCAGTACAGACATACAGTTCCACAGTTCCTTGAAAGTACTCAATCAAGACCTCAGTCACGTTTCCTGACTCCACAGCAAGATAGCCTTGTTAATTCCTGATCCATCCCACTATTCCTTACACCACCCTTAAAACTTAATTGCTGTGATTATTTATATCAACCTGCTAAACTTTTCTCATATCCTCCCTTTATGTTTATTGCCAGTTTTCCTGCGCTGGATTCTTTGTGTATTCTGCTTTACTTTCAGTTGCATAAGATATTATCTACAATCTTCACCTGTCTGTATTATTCTAACTTTTACTCCCTTTGCCATTCCCCTAGTCAGAATAGTTTCCTTTAATCAACCTGTTCAGACATGTTAAGACACATCTCTGGGGCAGACAGGTCTTGAATCCAGATATTCTGTCCCTGAGGCAGGGGGACTACCACTGCATCACAAGAGCCCACTCCTGGTGCAACTAAGCGTACCTTGCATCCAATCTATTTGTATCTTGAATGCATTGTTCAATTACTGCTATTTTCATTCCCTAGACCTAGATTGAGCATGATATTATTCTATATTCATTAACAACATCCTAATTACTTAAACTGACCAATATATTTTAGGAATTCTTTACCTTTCATATCCTTTACTCTTATGTACCACCAGTATTTAGGTTCATTTAAGCCAGAGGCCCCAGTTTCAAGTCCTACCCCTGGAGCACCTTTATAGAGTAGCTATTAGTTTTTGAATGTGGTCTGTATCTTTAGTCAATTTGTATGCCATGTAATGGGAAGTCAATTGCAGTTGAAATTGAATACAGAGAAATTAGAAGCTGTGGAATTTCCTCCCTGCCTTTCTCTCAACTCTCTCCATCAAAATACACCTCCAAACTTTTACCTTTGATCAGGCTTGGCTCCACATCCTAATATTTTCTACGTCAAATTGTCATTTCTAATGTCCCTGTGAAGTGCACTATCATTGTTTTCATACATTTTTAAAAGGTGCTATATTAATGAAAGTTGTTGATGTGATGCATCTTTGGAAGAAGAATGAATGCAGCGCCTATGTATTCTAGGTTACCCAGAACCACATCACTGAAAGTAAGGAACATTTCATAGGATGTTCACAATTAAATCAGGTCATTTGGCCCAACAAGTCCATACCAGTGTTCATGCTCTACATGAAATTTCTCCCCCTACTTTTCCTCTAATCCTATCAAAAAATATGCAATCATTTTGCTTTTTTTTGCAGCAGGAATGAGGCGTAAGTGAGGTCGGAGCACAGAGGCTGTTGGGAAGGTTAGTGAGTGCTATTTAAGTACTTACCTCGAAGCTAGTGGTCTTTTTTGCAGCAGAGAGCAGTGGGAGCTGGGCAGAAGTGTGGTTGGAGCACAGAGGCTGTTGGGAAGGTTAGTGAGTGCTAATTAAGTAGGTGTGTTCTAGACCCCAGGTCCTACACAGTTGGGCCTCCTCTAACCTAATTAAGAGTCCACAAACTCACAGCTAAAAAAAAGGAGGTCGAGGGAAGTGTCTGGTGAGAAAAGAGATTATGCCACAGGTTGAAGCGGGTGAAGACATGACTGCCAAGCTGATTCAGTG
>NW_025174452.1:0-1921 GCF_004010195.1 Chiloscyllium plagiosum | reverse complement strand
GCAATCTGCTTACATTCTTGAACGCTTTAAAGAGTATTTCATTGGAGTATTATGTTGCAGACATTTAATTTAAAAATCGTGCATGTAGCTTGTAGTAAGAATGTAATCGCAGATGGGTTCTCACCAATTTAACTGATAAAGTTTAGACGAGATTTGTATTTATCCAATGTTATATATAGGTATATGGGCAGGAGTTAAGGTGAACTTAGATTTCAGTTTTCTGTATGTTATGGTAATGTGTTTAAAGAACAGAAAGACAAATGAGACGTGTTTTCATTACGATGGTTCTTTTTTGAGAGAGAAGGTGCTATGAACGTGTGAAGGGTACTGTACCTTTAAGAGAGTTGAAGGATTTACAAGCACAGTGAGTTCTGGAAAATTTACAATGTGACATTTGGTTCAGCAGCTGGCAGTACCTGGGTTGCTATGAGACAAAAAATAAAATAAAATTTCATCAATCCTTTTAAATTATTTCCAAGAAGCTAAACTACAATCGAATTTAAATTTGGCATTTGGCAATATTTTTAAAAAAAGTTACCCAATGCTTTGGGGTAGAAAGTTGAAAAACATTTGACCAGTTAGGGGAGAACTGCCTCGCCACCAACATCTGCAGACTGCCCGGAGAATAGCTCTCCGAAATGTACCTTTATTTATCAATGACCTGTGAAGCAAAAACTCTAAGGAGAAGAAACGAAGACAGAGGAAGATACAAAGAGAAGATTCGACAGCTGGCTGGTTCTGAAATTTGAATGTTTTGGTATATCTTAATTTGGGCCGGGTGGGTGATCGTACCAGTATTGTCGAAGGGAAAGTAAAAGATAGGTCACAGAAAGGAGTTGCAAATAGGTGTTAGTTAATTATTCTCTGTTAGCCTTTAAAAAAAAAAGTTGTCAATTTTTACTTTAAATAGTGACCTTTAGGATGGTTATTGGCCTTCCGAATTTTTACAGATTACAAAACAGTTTAAATCTTTTCTGTGTTGCAAGTTTAAACTAGCGCGTGGTGGTGGTGGAGGGCCTGGGTTCCCCCGTGTTGCAACACATTAACTCGGATTTCTCTGCACAGATGCTGCAAGACCTGCAAAGCTTTTCCAGAACATTCCTGTCTTAGTTTCTGGTTTACGAAATCTGCAGTTCTCTTGACTTTCTTATGTGTATCATTGACAGCCACGGTTGCGGTCCTGGAGGACAGGAAGACAGCTAATGTTGTTATATTATTTGTGATTTGGCTGCAAAGAAAACCCAGGGAACTACAGACCAGTGAGTTTGATGTCAAGGGTGAAGAAGTGTTTATAGGAAACTCTGAGAGGCAGGATTTACATACATTTGGAAAGGCAAGGACTGATTAGGGATATTCAGCACAGCTTTATGTCTAGGAATCCATATCACACAACGAGATTGCAGTTTTTGAAGA
The DNA here is from genome assembly GCF_004010195.1 of Chiloscyllium plagiosum. Lineage (NCBI taxonomy): Eukaryota > Metazoa > Chordata > Chondrichthyes > Orectolobiformes > Hemiscylliidae > Chiloscyllium > Chiloscyllium plagiosum. Next base: position 508 of record NW_025174452.1, on the reverse strand, counting down.
GGTGATTGGAAAGATAGATGAAGGTAAAGCAGCAGTCGTTGTCTTCGTGGATCCTTAGTGAGGCCCAACAAGGTTCCACGTGGTAGCCTGGTTAATAAGGTTAGATCACATAAGATCAGGGAGAGCTATTCAATTCGATGCAAAACTGGCTTGACTGTAGGAGGCAGAGGGAGTTGGAAGAGATTTGCTGTTCCAATTGGAGGCCTGAGTCCAGCATTGTGCCGCAATGACCAGGCTGTTGTTTTTGTAAATGATTTGGATGAGAATATTGGAACCATGGATATTAATTTGGAGAAAATATCCCCAAAATTGGAATTATGGTGGACAGTGAAGAAGGCTGTCTTAGAAAATAAAGATATTTTGATCTACTTGGAAAGTGGGTTGAGCATTGGCTGATGGAGCTTCATGCAGATAAATGTGAGATATTGCACTTTGTTAGGCAACGAGTGTAGGATTTATTTTAGTAAATGGTAGAATGCTAGGGAGTGTTGCCAAATAGAGATCCCGA
>NW_025174451.1:1714-1921 GCF_004010195.1 Chiloscyllium plagiosum | reverse complement strand
AGAAGGGAACAGGAAAGTAGTGTTTTCACTGCAGTAAGCTGGGACCCACAGTGATGGTCGTTGAAGGGAGGCACTTTGGGGAAAGATGTGGTAGAAGAGGCTAAGCCAGTGGCATTAGTGAAACTGAGGAGAAAGTGAGGACTGCAGATGCAGGAGATCAGAGCTGAAAATGTGTTGCTGGAAAAGCGCAGCAGGTCAGGCAGCATC
>NW_025174451.1:0-1595 GCF_004010195.1 Chiloscyllium plagiosum | reverse complement strand
GGGTCACTGGGAAGGTGATAAGAAGATGTAAGTGGGAGTGATAGTGATATGTCGGAGTGGAGAGTTGGGAAGGAAGATGGACAATTAGGACAGTTCAAGAGGGCAGTGCCAGGTTGAACGGTTGGATCTGGGATAGGTAGGGGGAGGAGAGATTTGGAATTTGGTGAAGTCAACATTAATGCTGTACTGTTTGAGGGTTCCAGCTGTCCTACCACCTATCCACTTCACCCTCCTCTCCGATAGATGACCATCACACCGCACCTGCATCTACCTATCGCCTTCCAAGCTCCCTTCCACCCAACTCCACCTCCACCTTCCTATTTATTTCTCAACACCCTTCCCTCTCCCTTACCCCTAACTTTCCTGATGAAGGATTTACGCCTGAAACGTCAACTCTCCTGCTCCTCGGATGGCACCAACCTGCTGTGCTTTTCCAGCCCTACACTATTCAACTCTCATCTCCAGCATCTGCAGCTCTCGCTTTCTCTCGGCCGCTAATACTAAGAGATGAAAGTATTTTCACTCTTTCTGGCATGTTAATCAAGAGCGTGATAACTTGTGGAAATGGGACAGAAATTAAGCATTCTCTTGTGTAACATCAGGATGGAATGCCAAATCAAGGTTGGGGAAGTCACAGTGACAGTGAGTAACAGAGTGTCAGTTCTAGGAATACAGTTTGTTCTTGGGAACAATTTCGCAAGAGGCGAGGTGGGAGAGGCACCCTTTGTGGTGGAGAAGCAAAGGAAGACTAGGGAATTGGAATGTTAAAAGAAAAATACACAGGAATTTTTGCAGATTGTATAGGAACAAAATTCCACTGTCAAATGTTTCAGAAACAAGGAAAACCGAACTAAAAAGACAAATGAGTTGATGCTCAGTGAACTGATACCTTGTCTGATGTAACAGTGCAGAAAAAAAAAACCTGAACAGGCAGAAGATCAGGCCGAAGTGTTTAGTCCATGAAAGGCTAATTGGCTTACAACAGATATATGTACACACATACACATACACATGCACACACAAAGAAAAGGAATCAGAATATATTATTCGAACGTTAATAACTTAAAGCTAGAATACTAAAATTAAAATGGAGACACCGATAGGTTACTTCTGAAGGGAAATGGGCCGAAGTGCACCAGATTGTGTTACCGGAAGCATACAGTGTTATGGGTAGTTCATAAACTAACTGCAGACGGTCACCTAGGTATACAGACTCAGACTAAGATACAGAAGCATTCCTAGCGGCATGGAATACACAAGGGTGTAGGTTTTTTTTGGACATGACATACATACCAAATGTATGGTAAATAACAGGCAGTCATAAAACCAGCACATTTCTTGCCAATTCCTGCATTCGACGAACATATCTCGTGGGTTATAATTAATTGTGTAGCTCCCCTTTCAAAAATAGAAGTGTAAAACTATATTTGCTGATCATAATCGATGTGTGTACCAGATTTTCAGAGGCAATTCCATTATGGTGTGTAAAGAAAAACAGGGAGGTGGAGAGGTTGGTAGCTTTTTTTACTCGCTGTGGGCTATGCAGTAAGTATCAGTCAGAACAAGGGTCTCATTTTACCGCTCAGCTGTTTAAG
>NW_025174450.1:0-1921 GCF_004010195.1 Chiloscyllium plagiosum | reverse complement strand
TCTCTGTTGGAACCCACCTCCCGCTCTGATCCTACATCCCAGTCTCTGATGGAGATTGAGTTTCTCCCTCCCTCACTCTGCTGTATGGGAAGCGTTACTGCTCTAATTTGAAACAAAAAGGTCCTACCTATTTTCTGCTGGCTGAGGTGCGTTAAGTTCGCTGTGGCCTTAATTTTCTCACACAGGCTGCCAATCTGCTGAGGGACAGATCGAACAAAGTCCTGGTTCGAGTTACGCCCATCGGCCTGGCCTTGAGCAAAAGGCTGCGTTGCCACGAAGGTCTTCCTTGTAAGGTTGTAGTACATTATGGTAGCTCCATTGTAAGCATCTTCCCAGGATATGACAGGCTCCTGGCCCTGATAGATACAGTCGCACTGCACATGGAGAATGTGGAGATCTGGCAAAGGAACACAGCGACATGCAGTCAGTGTGAATAAAGGAGGGATGAGTCAGTCAGTTGTGGTTTATTTTATTTTTTTTATATCAAAGGGCAGTGCTGTGTGAATCCCTATTTATATTTTTTTTTTCTTTTCTTTTTTCCTTTTTTTTTTAACCCCCACACTACCACCTAACCGCGGTAGTGCTTATTTTATCCCCAGCATTCCTTGTAAGGTTGTAGTACATTATGGTAGCTCCATTGTAAGCATCTTCCCAGGATATGACAGGCTCCTGGCCCTGATAGATACAGTCGCACTGCACATGGAGAATGTGGAGATCTGGCAAAGGAACACAGCGACATGCAGTCAGTGTGAATAAAGGAGGGATGAGTCGGTCAGTTGTGGTTTATTGCAGTCCCAGGGCTCATTCAGAAGGCTGAACCCTGGTAGTGCCAGTGCCTGGCCTGTTAGAGATTAATTGGCATTTCTCTTAGTGAAGAGTCAGCTTGAATTTAATTGCTTCAGTGACAACTCCGGGTCAGGTAGAACGCAAGTGCTTTCAATCAGCACTTCAGGTCAGATGAAGGATAATTGCTTTTAATGATGGTTTAGGCTCGACACTAATTGTCATCGATTCCACAACTTAGGGTCAGTCACCGTCTGATGGTGTTGGTCAACATTTTGATCTTGTTCAGGACTATCTGCTATTAGTCAGAACACAGGGCCAGTTATAATCGAATTGTGATTAGTCAGAGTGGAGGGACCATTAGAGGTTAATAAGGATAATCTCAGCAAAGGATCCCTTACAGTTTAATTGTGTGTCATCATGGCTTCAGGTCTGTTAGAGACTAATTGCTGTCAGTCAGAATAGAGACATAGGGTTCCGCGGTTACGTTAGGGCCCGGGTGTCCTTGGAGAAGGAGCACATGGTGTCCACCAACACCCTGGAGTTGTTCAGGGAGAGGTGGGCTCCGCAGGGAGTGGAGTGCATCATTTCTCCCTCCAACTCTATTTTGATTTAGTCCCTACCCTCCCCCTTCACTGTTTTGATCACACAGCACTGCCCTTTGATGTGAAGGGCAGTGTTTGTCACTGCCCACCCGGGTGTTTTCCTATCTTCCTGGTGGTGGAAATTGAATAAAGATTGGTGCACTTTGTGTCTTTCATTGTGTCTCACACCTGCACACACACACACACCATGGGAAAAAAATAAAAAGAAGACAAAAAAATTAACAAAAATACATGTGTATATAGGTTTGTTAACTGTAAAAAAAAAAGAAAAAAGAAAAAAAATAGCGACATAGGGTACAAATCAGTGATAGACTTGATGTGATTTGTTACAGCACTTTCTGGCTGGTTTAGCAATTTCTGTAAACTTAGGTTCTCAAAATTGCTGTTAAGTTTGCAGATAATCATTAACTGTGAAAACTTCCTTGAATATGCATGATTTTGAGGGATATGTATAGGACACAGTTTCATGATGATGCTGGTAAGGGTATCTTGCTGTGGATCTAAACCACAAGAACCCTGTCATATTGATCCAA
>NW_025174449.1:0-1921 GCF_004010195.1 Chiloscyllium plagiosum | reverse complement strand
AGACCGACACACGCACAGACAGACAGGCAGAGGACGAGAGATCGACACACGCACAGACAGGCCGAGAGCGAGAGACCGACACACGCACAGACAGACAGGCCGAGAGCGAGAGACCGACACACGCACAGACAGGCCGAGAGCGAGAGATCGACACACTCACAGACAGACAGGCCGAGAGCGAGAGACCGACACACGCACAGACAGTCCGAGAGCGAGAGACCGACACACGCACAGACAGACAGGCCGAGAGCGAGAGACTGACACACGCACAGACAGGCCGAGAGCGAGAGACCGACACACGCACAGACAGACAGGCCGAGAGCGAGAGACCGACACATACACAGACAGGTCGAGAGCGAGAGACCGACATGTACAGACAGGCCGAGAGCGAGAGACCGACACACGCACAGACAGACAGGCCGAGAGCGAGAGACCGACACACGCACAGACAGTCCGAGAGCGAGAGACCGACACACGCACAGACAGACAGGCCGAGAGCGAGAGACCGACACACACACAGACAGGTCGAGAGCGAGAGACCGACATGTACAGACAGGCCGAGAGCGAGAGACCGACACACGCACAGACAGACAGGCTGAGAGCGAGAGATCGACACACGCACAGACAGACAGGCCGAGAGCGAGAGATCGACACACGCACAGACAGGCCGAGAGCGAGAGACCGACACACGCACAGACAGACAGGCCGAGAGCGAGAGACCGACACACACAGACAGACAGACAGGCCGAGGGCGAGAGACCGACACACGCACAGACAGGCAGGCCGAGAGCGAGACACCGACACACGCACAGACAGACAGGCAGAGGGCGAGAGATCGACACACGCACAGACAGACAGGCCGAGAGCGAGAGACCAACAAACACACACACCTAGACAGCCGAGAGCGAGAGACCGACACACGCACAGATAGACAGGCCGAGAGCGAGAGACCGACACACACACACAGACAGGCTGAGAGCAAGCAAGAGATGCAGACAGACAGGCCAAGAGCGAGAGAGACAGACAGACACACACACACACACATAGGCCAAGAGTGAGAGACAGACAAACAGACTGGCCAAGCAAGAGACAGCACAAGACACATAACAGCGACCAGGTGAGAATGAGAGAGAGAGAGAGAGAGGGAGAGGGAGAGGGAGACACTCACACTCAGAGGCTAGGCCAGAGGAGAGATAACAGAAACAGGCTGGGTAAGAAAAAGACATACCGATCAGCCGAGCAAAAAAGAAACACATCACAATTTTAAACAATAATGTGACTTTGTTCTCAGGCCTAAAAAGGATTTGTTACATAACAAAAATGCAAAATTACATGTAATTGGTAGTCAGCTGCTACCAACAACAGCCACAGCAACACAAAAAGCAGATCAGAGACCGGCTCACCCGAACTAACTTCATTTAATGCTTAGTTCTGAGGCGGTTTCTAAATAGTGCCCAACAACATTAATATTGCAGAAATCTCAGGAGGTGCTGAAAGGATGACTGTAGCTTTTAACCAGAAACATATGCTGTATATGGTACTGAGGATCAGTGATACAATTCGCATAAACAAGGTCCGTAAACCTGTGTTAACCATTCAAAATGTTCCTAAAGTCCCTTAGCACAGGGACAAGGAGCGTGCAATGATTCTTAATTAACGCTAGGACATTTTGAAAAGCTCCCTGTCAAACTGATGCCTTATTTTTTTTGACTGCGAGTTGACATTGCTCATTGTCCGAAGTGTACCAAATCCAACGTCTATTTCACTCGTTTCCTTCTGCACCCACATTTCTATCTTCTCTCTCCTCTTCCCACCACAAACTTACACACGCAAACACACCCAATCCAAGGACCATATTCTCTCCCCAAAACTGGCTGAACCCACTTTCTCCCTCAAATTAGATTCATTCTCTCCTCTCGCA
>NW_025174448.1:0-1920 GCF_004010195.1 Chiloscyllium plagiosum | reverse complement strand
GAGGGATCTATACTCTGTATCTAACCCCATGCTGAACATGTGCTGGGAGTATTCGATGCAGAGAATGTGGAGGGAGATTTACTCTGTATCTAGCCCCATGTTGTCCCTATCCTGGGAATGAATACACCATTGGCTCAGAGACAGGAGACAGGTTAGAAGGTAATGAGACTTTCAGACTGGAGGGAGCTACAGGCACGTACAAGTTGGGGACTGTTTTCAGTAAAAGGCAATTGATCCCAGGTCACTGCAGAGTGTAATAAACTAATGCCTTTCCCTCACTGTCCTCCTCCAATCCCTGGTAAGATCTGCTCCCACACCATGTTCCATCCCAACTGCTGACTGTGTTAGATACATTCATACATTGGCGATGGTCAGGGGTGCTTTAAAACCTGGGATCTTGCTGTGTAACTTGCCCTTGAAAATGCTCTCGCTCCCCCTTTCAAGTCATCTGTTCTCTCTTTTATCCAGAGAAAATTTTGTTGGGAAACCTGCAACGTGAAGATCCAAAATGTTCAGGCCGAGGAAAGCCTTGGACAAGGACAACCTCCAGAGGGTGATCACGGGTTTGAGGCCTGGTCGACAGGCTGCACCCCGTGGGGGCCCACATGAGTTGTGTTTTTATTTACCCCGAGATTTAATCTCCTCTGGGGGACCCTGGGCTTTAGGGGCCTCTGGGTAACTGGTTCCTGTCAGACTTGGGCCCTGTTGTTTTTAAAACAGATTTGAAGCCTGGGGTTAAAGTAACCAGGGCTCTGCGATTTGACACAAATACATCAATCCCCAGTGACAGTCTGACAGACAGGACTTCCCAAGGAGGGAATTAATATCTTAAATGAGAAACTCTATCCAAATACTTGTTCTAATGTCAGAATAATGCTACTTGTGGGAGGGGATCTCTCATTCTCTTTCTCTCTCTCTGTCCCCACTCTCACGCCCTCTCCAGCTTCTTTTGTTGATATTTTAAACAAATAAAACCCACACACAGCAATGTGACTCGTGGGTATTTGAAGTGGGGGAGATGGAGATATTTTGCAGCACAAGGTGATTGTTTTCGTGACAAGGGGGTAAAAAAATATACAAGATACAGACAGAGAGTGTGGGAAGGAGGGAGGGATATAGGGATAAGATGGGTCTTTGTAGCTGGGCTGGGAAAGGGAGACAGGATCTGGGGAAGGGGGGAGAGAACAAGGCTCTCCAATATCCCATCACCGCCCAGCTCCAATCACTTCCTTCTAGAAAGTACCGTCGGCAAAATTAAATCCTGGGATGGAGGAGGTGATTCTTTAAACAAGATTCCCAAAGAAATCCACAGCGTTCTGTCGGATGTAAAGTGGGATTTGAGCACATTGTGGAGCACGAAGGGGACTACCCTGTGGGATCGCACTGTGCATCAATGGCCCACTCTATGACTTGTTGTCATTTTAATGGGGAGGGGTGTGGAGGACAGGATGTGGGATTCCAGGCAGGGAGAGACAGACAGACAGAACCACTATCAGAAACTGGATTTTGAAAGTGTTGGCATTATTGGGACCCTGCTGTGTGAAAATTACATGGGGGGGCATTTTGCTTGTGGAGCGGTTGTTGTGGGGATGGGTCGTTGCTGGGGGATGGCACTAGTTCTGGCAGTGGACAAAGAAGAGGAAATACCATAGATATGCCACACCCGGCTGCCTGTGGGATCTTGCTGTGCGACCCTCAGCCTGCGGGTTGCCCCTTACACATCATAGGAGCCTGTCTACAGGGCCAGGGCTCCGTTTGCTGATGGTCTGATAGTGGATGGGGTGTATCATCCCTCCTTTCCCCAGCCCAGACCCCTCCACCTCTCCTCCCCCTCCCCCACAATGTGATAGTGATGGGGCTAATGTCTACAGGACAGGACGGGGAGATGGGAACACACTTTAAATGGGAGGGAGGGGAGGG
>NW_025174447.1:0-1920 GCF_004010195.1 Chiloscyllium plagiosum | reverse complement strand
CCACACTGAGATAAGACCCTCACACTGAGATAATATCCTCACACTGAGATAAGACCCTCACACTGAGATAAGACCTTCAGAATGAGATAAGACCCCCACACTGAGATAAGACACCCACACTGAGATAAGACCCCCATACAGAGATAAGACCACACACTGGGATAAGACCCCCATACTGAGATATGGCCCCCAAACTGAGATATGACCCCCATACTGCGATAAGACCCCCATATGGAGATAAGACCCCACACAGAGGTAGGACCTCCACGCTGAGATAAGACCCCCTTACTGAGGTAAGACCCTCACACTGAGATAAGACCCCCACACTGAGATAAGACCCAAAACACTGTGATAAGACCCCCACACTGAGATAAGACCACACACTGAGATAAGACCCTCACACTGAGATAAGATCCTCACACTGAGATAAGACCTCACACTGAGATAAGACTCCCACACTGAGATAAGACACTCGTACAGCGATAAGACCCCAACACTGAGATAAGACCCCCACACGGAGATAAGACCCTCACACTGAGATAAGACCCCAACACTGAGATAAGACCCTCACAATGAGATAAGATCATAACACTGAGATAAGACCTCACACTGAGATAAGACTCTCGTACATAGATAACACCCCCACACTGAGATAAGACACCCACACTGAGATAGGATCCCCACCTGAGATAAGACCCCCACACTGAGATAAGACACCCACACTGAGATAGGATCCCCACCTGAGATAAGACTCCCACACTGAGATAAGACCCCCACACTGAGATAAGACTCCCACACTGAGATAAGATCCCCACACTGATATTTGACCCTCGTACAGCGATAAGATCCCCAGACTGAGATAAGACCCCCACACTGAGATACGATCCCCACCTGAGATAAGAACTTCACACTGAGATAAAACCCTCATAAGCGATAAGACCCCCACACATAGATAAGACGCTCACACTGAGATAAGACCCCCATACCGAGATAAGACGCTCACACTGAGATAAGACCACACACTGAGATAAGACCATCACACTGAGATAAGTCCCTCACACTGAGATAAGAGCCTCACACTGAGATAAGACCCCCGCACTGAGATAAGAGCCCCACACTGAGATAAGACCCTCACACTGAGATAAGACGCCCACACTGAGATAAGACCCTCACACTGAGATAAGACACTCACACTGAGATAAGACACTCACACTGAGATAAGACCACACACTGAGATAAGACTCTCACACTGAGATAAAATCTCACTCTGAGATAAGACCCCCACGCTGAGATAAGACCACACACTGAGATAAGACCCTCACACTGAGATAAGACCCCCACACTGAGATAACACCCTCACATTGAGATAAGACCCCCACACTGAGATAACACCCTCACAATGAGATAAGACCCCGACAGTGAGATAAGTCCCCCACACTGAGATAAAACCTCACACTGAGATAAGACACTCACAATGAGATAAGACCCTCACACTGAGATAAGACCCTCACACTGAGATAAGACACTCACACTGAGATAAGACCACACACTGAGATAAGACCCTCACACTGAGATAAGAACTCACACTGAGATAAGACCCCCACGCTGAGATAAGACCACATACTGAGATAAGACCCTCACACTGAGATAAGACCCTCACACTGAGATAAGACACTCACAATGAGATAAGACCCCGACAGTGAGATAAGTCCCCCACACCGAGATAAGACACTCACAATGAGATAAGATCCTCACACTGAGATAAGACCCTCACACTGAGATAAGACCCTCAGAATAAGATAAGACCCCCACACTGAGATAAGACCCACATACGGAGTTAAGACCACACACTGAGATAAGACCCCCATACTGAGATAAGACCCCCATACTGAGATAAGACCACCACACTGAGATATGACC
>NW_025174446.1:0-1920 GCF_004010195.1 Chiloscyllium plagiosum | reverse complement strand
CTTGGACTGAATTGCCTGTTCCCACATTGTCGGGATTCTATTAGAACAACGTTGATCTCAGGGATGAAGGACTTGTCGCCTCAGAACTTATTTTAAAAAAAAAATCTTAGTATCCATGTAAACATGCGGTCTCAAGTCAATTTCTTGAACAATATAAGACGTGGAGGAGCGTTCTTCAAAGGAAATCATGAAGACAATGTGAGCATATTAGATCGCTTTAGCGCACAAAGTTAAGGATGATCGAAAGAGATTTTATAATTACATTCAGAGCTGGAGACCAAATAGGATCCCTGAAAGATGTAAGATCTCACATTTGTCTTGGACGTCAGCAGATGGGAGAGATATTAAAAGTTCATTTCGCATTAGTTTATACCATGGAGAACAAAATGGCGGCTACAAACATTGATGTTTTAAAAGTAGTTCACATTGAAAAGAGGAAGTTCTGGAGGACTTGGAAAATATATAAAGTTGGATATTTCTCTGGGATCTGATCTCGTGCACCCAGGGCTTTGTGGGAAATCAGGAAACTAAACTGTTGGGTCCTTGTTAAAAATTATTTGCATCATCGATTACTGCAAGTGATGTGCCGAATAATTTGGGGGCGGTTTTGTTGAGGAAGGGATGAATGGAGAAAACTGAAAACCATAGACCTGTGAGGCTGGCTAAGCTCGTGGCAAAGGTGTTGGAAGCAATTCTGAATGATAGGATTTATAAGCATTTTGAGAGATGAGTAATGAATAGGGATAATCCGTATGGTTTTGTGCGATGTAATTTGTGTCTCACAAACATGGTTGGTTGTTTTGAGGACGTAACCAATAATATTGATGAGGACTGAGTTGTCGGCATTGTTCAGTTGGACTTTAAGACATCCTTTTAAAAGGTTCCACATGGTCGATTAATTTTTAAAGTTAGATCACAGCGAATTCAAGGTGAGCTTTCAGATAAGATAAAAAATTAATTTAATGGTCATTGGATGGGAACAGTGGTGGAGGGTCGTTCTCAGACTGGAAGACTTTAACCAGCTGCGTTCCACAGGGATAAATGCTGAGCCCACTTCCGTTTAACATTCATAAAAAATGATTTAGATGAAAATACAGAAAACATGATCAGTGAGTTTTCAGATGACATCAGGGTTGGTAGTAAAGTGGACAGTACAAAAGGTCATGTCAGATTTTAAAAAAAGGGTTTCTCGTCAGATCAGTTTCTCTCTGTCTTCAAAATTTAAAAGCGTGGGAGAAAAGGATCATTCGTCCACCGTGCAGCGCAAGTCAACAGACTTCCATAAATTCTCGTCCCTGTTTGTAGCATTTGGCCCACAGCGGACGTGTTTTGATGTTTCCAGGGCAAATGTCAATGATATTCTTTCTGTGATCTCAAATGACACAACAATGGGACTGAAAATTGACATGGTCATACTGCATTGTAACCCCGTTGAAGAACTTATTCTCCTGTTCACTCGCACAGGCAGACACACCAGCACATTCCCGACAGAGACTGAAGCCTCAGCGTTATGTGTTTCAAGTCTGCAAGTTTCTCTAGAAAAGAAAGTTTCACGTGCAACACTAGCCAATTCCACAGAAAATGTGAACCGTTGCTGTGAGCTGGGATATGAAGTGGAAACTGAGTTGAAATAGTCCAAAGCACTGCTCGTGTGTAACTTTAAATTTCCAAATTCCACCCAAACAGTCCCTGCGACTCCTGGGATCTGACAGGATACCATTCAGCAGACATTTACCACTAAAAACAACCGACACGCGCAAATTCGAAGCACTTTCAAGTCTCGTCTCTTCCTGTTTTTATCCCTGCCACACTTCCAACTTCCTCTGAACATCCAACTCCGTGCTCAATGAGCTGCTTGGTACAAACAGAGACAGATAATGCAGGCAATAGAACATAGAACAAAGAACATAGAAGAATACA
>NW_025174445.1:0-1920 GCF_004010195.1 Chiloscyllium plagiosum | reverse complement strand
ATCTGGTTTTAAGGCACACGTGAATTTATTTACCCTATTATGTGGTGCCTAGGTCGAGGGCGGGGCTCTGGTTGGGAGAGGATACGGTGGGTTTATTGACAGGTGGTGATGCCCCTGAGAACAAGGCGGAAAATATCCTTTTAAATGTGTTTTATATTTTTCTTATTTAGAAGTAGATTTTGTCGTTAAGGTGTTAAAGAATTTCTATTTGTGGAAATTTTCTACGGTCTGAGCTCGGGGTGTTTTGGGTGGGGTTCTTCCTCCCGGGGGGTCTTGGTATTGCCTGGACAATCATGGTTAGTCCTTCGATTAGCTGGTGCACCTGGAACGTCAAGGGGAATAATTCACCAATCAAAAGGTAGAAAATACTATGAAACCTTAAAAATGAAAGGGTTGATATAGCTCTCTTACAGGAGAAACACTTACTGGATAAAGAGCACTTCAAATTCCAACAAGAAGGATTTGATCAGGCCTTCTTTTTATCTTTTAGTTCCAAACGTAGGGGAGTTGTCATTCTCATTCGGAAGAACCTTCCTTTCAAAATCTTAAGTCAGATAAAAGATGAATCTGGACAGTATATACTGATTAAAGTCCACATAAATGTAGAGGAGTATGGAATTTTGAATCATTGTTGTTCCCGAGCACATCCGTTCAAATTTATAATGGAAGCATTCTCCAAACTGATGGCTTTTGGGTCTCATCACACAATTACAGGCGGAGATTGTAATTGTACTATGGACCCAGAGATAGACAGGATACTCAAGTGTACTGCGGGTATATCTCTTAGATCCAGACAATTGGCAGATTTGAATAAGGAGCTAAGGTTAGTAGATGTGTGGAGGTGCCTTCATCCGCAGGGCGGAGTCTTTACATTCTACTCTAACTTACATAAGTGTCATACCAGAATTGATTTTTTTAGCTCCTTCGACCTTTCTGAACTCCATATTATCCTGCAAAATAGGTAATATAATAATCTCTGATCATGCTGCAGTATATATGGAAGTTAATACTAGGGCAGATGAGACAAGCTCCCGACATTGGCATATTAATGCTTTCTTAATGAAGGATAGTAAATTCCTAAAATATTTCTCTCAAGAATTCAAATCCTTTTTGGAAATTAACTCAGGCACGGCCAGTAACCCGTCTATGATGTGGGAGACCATTAAGACTAATGTGTGACGTCTCATCATTTCATACGTGGCGACCCAGAAAAAAAACAGGAAGAACAACAGCGTCTACTCGAGGCTCATTTGAAGGCAGCTGATACAGCATACGTTGATAGGCCCTCTATTGCCAAATTACAAAGAATGACAGCCCTTCAGGCAGCTCTGAAGACTGCACTTACACAAACAGCAAAGAGGGAAATATTATTTGCAAAACAAAGACTACATAAATACAGCGATAAGCCTGGTAGATAACTAGCATATCTCGCAAGGATAAAACAGGCTCCTCAAGCCATCTTGTACATTCGGGAAAGTGCTGTTACTTTGCCTCATGACCGGAAAAGGATCAATACAGCCTTCAGAAAGTTTTATTCTGATTTGTATAAATCACAAGATTGTGAAGACAGAGCTAAGAAGATGGAGTCCTCTTTTAAAAGCCTGGCCTTTCTGGACTTAATCCCGAAAGAGGTGTCGGTCCTTAATGCTCCCCTGGTAACCCAGGAAGTACTTGATGAAATCAGGTAACTTCAGAGTGGTAAAAAACCTGGCCCAGATGGATTCCAGGCTGGATTCTACAAAGAGATGGTAGGGGTACTGGCTGGTCCACTTATACACATATATAATTATTCATATAGTCAGGGCTGCCTCACGCCTTAGAAGAGAGAAGGAACTATTTCTCTCATCCTTAAAAAAGGAAAGGCCCCAGAAGATGGCACATCATACGGACCAATATCTTTGCTAAATGTAGATTTTAAAA
>NW_025174444.1:871-1920 GCF_004010195.1 Chiloscyllium plagiosum | reverse complement strand
ACTTTGGCCAGCTCCTCTTCACCTCATTCCTCGTTGTCTCACTAACAATATTGAAGTTACGACTATACGTCACTGACATCTTAATTAATCGAAATAAAATATGCTTTTTACACGATTAAAATCATACAGAATTTTAATTACGTCACTGGGATCACCTCCTTATCTTCTCAGCTTCTAGAAAAACATGACCAGTGTCTCCAATTTTTCCTTGTATCTAAACACTTTTTTCTGGTACGATTCTACGAAATCTCCTTTGCACTCTTTCCAGGGCCTAAATTGGCGCCATAATTGAAAAAGATATTCTACACATGGACTCACCAATGATTTTTAGCGACGTGGCATCATTATTTACTTGTGGTTTTCCTCCAGATCCCTGTTTAAAACCTCGAACATCCTACAAGTCTTCTGAAATAATGTTTCAAATTATCTGTTCACCTTCAGAGAATTATGTGGAATGAACCCTCATTCTGTCCTCTCCTGTGCTAATCTCAAAAGTGTGCTTTTAAGCCCGAATTTGTCTTTATATGTTTCTGACACCAAACTGTAGTACCTCACAGATTTCTGCATTAAATGTCATCTGACAGGTAACTGATCATTTGAACTAATTTTCAAAGTCCGTCTTAAGTCTCTCAGCATCGTCCTCACAATTCACAACTCTCACTGGCGTCGTATCATCTTTAACTGTAGATCAATAAGTAACTCCAAATCGGAGAAAAGGAAGATCCCCACAGTTTGCAAGGGAACACCATTTTCAACTCATGTTCATTGTGAGAAATGACCAGCTGTAACTATCATCTGTTTCATTTCCTTTCGCCAACATCGATTGCATGCTGCCAGAGACATACCAATCCTAAGCATTCCTCCTTTGGTAATTAACCTGTTATGAGGAACCGTATCAAAACATTTAGGAAAGTCCAAATGTACAGCATCCATAGCATTATCGTGATCTGCTACTTGCATCACCTCGTCAATGAAATGAACCAAGCTTTTCAGACATGAACTGCTTTTCGCAATGCTATGCTTGACTGTCTGGAATTACTTCAGTTTTC
>NW_025174444.1:0-779 GCF_004010195.1 Chiloscyllium plagiosum | reverse complement strand
TTTATCCCTTTCTATTGAACAAAATCTAGGGAGGCAGACCTTAAGCATTAACACGATGCATATTGGGAAGCCTCGCTGTCCTAACAGTGATTCGTTAAGACTCGGAGGTAAAGCAGCAAGTTAAAGAGTTAGATGGGATACAAGATCCTTGCTGAGCTACAGGCTGACCATTAAATAAAAAGTGCCAGTATGGTTCACGGAGGTCCCAAATCAGGACCCAGCTCTCGGAGTCAGCTCTAGTTGATGATACGTATTCCAGAAGTGGACAGGAGTGAAAGTTACCACCTAATATTTTGTTTACAGAGATCAATAACAGATGTCCTTGATTAGAGGAACATTGTAAACTAATTGGTGGGGCTTTGCATGCTTGACCAACTAAGCTACATGCTCGAGTAACACATCACAATGGGGAAACATTAAGCAGGAGGACGGAGGGGCCTTGAACAGAGACGCTACACTTCGGCATTACCTTCTAGTTAGAGATGAACTAATTTATGTACAGGAGGCTGTGAGACAGCTTATTAAAGCTGCATGCCAAGAACTAATGTTCTGCCTGGTGAGTGGCATTTCAGCGAAATGGTTACTTAACCGGGAGGGAAGCCATTAACAGCAATATGATTTCCACAAACTCTCCTTTTTTAACATAATCAGTTGAGCAGGGTCAGGAGCTTCAGTAAAAGAGGAATGTAAGCAGAGCCATGAGATTTTATGGACATGGAAGCTCAGAATCGGACAGATAGTCCTCGGAATAAGAGGTCTCAGCGATGTTAGGTCTGGAG
>NW_025174443.1:0-1920 GCF_004010195.1 Chiloscyllium plagiosum | reverse complement strand
TGGTTTCTTCAAACAGAATAACGTGGTTGTCAGAAATTTTCTTACACAGCGAGTTAAGGGAGCTAGATAACTGAAAGGGACCAGTGGTGTCATGCAAAGATCGGTTGTGGGACCGCTGCTTGTTGTGATTTTTATAAATGATTTGGATGAAGAAGCAGAAGGGTGGGTTAGTAAGTTTGCCAATGACGCGAAGGTTTGTGGAGTGGTACATAGTGTGGAGGGCTGTTGTCGGTTGCAATGGGGCATTCACAGGATGCAGAACTGGGCTGAGAAGTGGCAAATAGAGTTCAACCTGGAAAAGTGTTAATTGATTCTCTTTGCAAACTCGAATGTGAATGCAGAATACAGTGTCAAAGGCAGGATTGTTGGCAGTGTGGAGGAACAGATGGATTTTGGGGTCCATGTCCATGGATCCCTTCCGTTTGCTACCCAAATTGTGATAGGGTTGTTAAGAAGGCATATAGTACTTTAGTTTTGACTAGCAGGGGATTGAGTTTAAGAGCCGCAAGGTTACACTGCAGCTCTATAACGCCTTGGCTCGACCACACTTGGAATATTGTGTTCAGCTCTGGTCTAGGAAGGATGAGGAAGCTTTAGAGAGGGTGCAGAGGGAACTTACAAGGATGCTGACTGGACTGGAGATCAGGTCTTATGAAGAAAGATTGAGGGAGTTAGGGCCTTTCTCATTGGAGTGAAGCAGGATGAGAGGTGATTGGATACAGGTGTACAAGATGATGAGAGGCATAGATAGAGTGAATAGCCAGATACCTTTTCCCCCCAGCAAAAATGTCTCTAACGAGGGAACGAGGATTAAAGTGATTGGAGGACGGTTTCGGGGAGATGTCAACATTCGGTTCTTTACACAGAGAGTTTTGTGTGCATGGAATGCACGGCCAACAATGTTAATCGAATCAGGTACCTGAAGGACATTTAAGAGATGCTTGGATAGGCACATGGAAGATAATGCACGAAAGTATGTCGATGAGTCGAGAAGGATAAAAGATCAGCACAACATCCGGGACCGAAGGGCCTGTACTGTGCTGTAATGTCCTATGTTCTCTGTTCTACGAAAGTATTTAAAGGGGCTTTAGATGGATTTTGACCTGTCAGAGAGTTGAGTGCAATGAATAATTAGGCATGAAAGAGGACTTGAGACCGAGAGAAGATCAGCCATGATCTGACTGACGGGCAAGGCAATGTTGAGGGGTGAGGGTAGGGAGCGAACAAGTTGTTTCAGTTTCTACGTTCTATTATTGGAATGTTACAGGGTGTTATTTTCCTGGAAGTTTGGTTATTGAATGTTATAGTCAGGGTGTCCAGAGGATTTTCAGAGCCATCTCTGGGTGATGTGTTCGAGCTGTATTCACAGTAAACCTGGTTCGATAACGTGACCAACAAATGGAGCACATTTTGCAGAAAGGGGAATCCCTGTAAAGAGAGATGAGGGGCCTCTTTGATACCCAGTCTGGGTTTTCCAATTACATTTTTCAAAGCACCTAAACCGTGTGGGAAAGTATTGAGGGACTGAATGGTCTCCTCTGTTTCTGTGCACGAAGTGATAGCAGTACGTAGCCTCCCAGTGCTCTTGTCTAGCAGGTTTTAGGGGCTGAATAGAACACAAAAACATGGGACTGAGGAACACTAGTGGGTCATTACACACTTTGAGCCTTCTCCACCAGGCACTAAGATTGTGGCTGATCAGGTTGTGGTCTCAGCCCCCTTTCCTGTCTGTATCCAATTATCCATGACTCACTTCATGGACAAATACTTAACTAATACATCTTTGAATAAATGTAAACAAAGAAGCACCACAATCTTTTGGGGAAGAGAATTTCTACTCAAAAGGCCTTTAGACATTTTCCTGATCCATCTTATCGAATCAGAGAATCAGACACCACGGAAACAGACATTTTTGTCCAA
>NW_025174442.1:0-1920 GCF_004010195.1 Chiloscyllium plagiosum | reverse complement strand
TCCCTGTGTCTGCGTGGGTTTCTTCTGGGTGCTTCGCTCTGGGTGTAATAATGATAATTCAAAAACATAATGCTCCTGTGAGAATGAAAGGCCAGCTTGCGAAGGTTAGGAAACAAGGAGGAATACTGTTATTGAAGCTCTTGTCAAGAATAAAAAGGAATCAAGTATCAGAAAGAGACAACTGGGATCAACTGAATCTCTTGCCAAGTTTAAAGAACGTAGCAGCACTCTTCAGAAGGAAACTAGGAAGGCAAACACAGGATGAGACATTTTGGCCAGACAAAGTTAAAGACTATCCAAACCAGATTCTGCAAATAAAGAACAAGAGAGCAAATTGAGAGAGTCGGCCCATCTGAGAATCAATGCGGTTGTCTTTGCGTTGAAGATGAAGAGATGGGAGAGACATTAAATGAATACTTGAAATCAGCTGTGACTGTTGAGAAATAAATGGATATTAGACATCTCAGGGAAATAAATATTGTTGTCTGGAGTGTGGTGCTGGAAAAGCAGAGTAGGTCAGGCGTCCAAGGAGCAGGAGACTCGACATTTCAGGCAGAAACGCTTCATCAGGAATGAGGCTTGTGGAATATTTAACACTTGCACAGAGGTTTTACAGAACAAGATTTAGACCCGTCCAGGAAACCAAATAAGTCAATGGATGACTTTGAAACATTTCGAACAGACGAGTGAGAATGTATAACCGAGAATTTGGAGGACAACATGCCTGTGTATGTCACTCTGGTGAGTGGATGGTTAGGAAATGGGATTTGCTGATAAAAGAAACCAGGAGGGTGGAAGAAATTTGTACGAAGTTAATGTATTGAATTTATAATCTGGTGTCAGGCTGATGTGGTGCTGGAGTACAAGGGCCCGAAGTAACAATGGAATTAATGATTGATTCAGCAATTATGAGCTGAGGCAGGGATGGGTTTAAGAGCTGTGTTCCCGATGGAAACAATAAATCTTGGTGATGATGCAAGTATCTTTCTGCATTGATCTCAGGCTCCAGTATCAAGCCAAAAGCAAACAGGGTTCATTCAGAGTCAGTTCCTGCTAAGCTCGATGGAGTCACTGAGATCCACAAAGCATTTTCATGGAAGCACTGACGATGTCAGCTCATCTCCCACATTCGACCTGATTCCCGAGCTTCGGATCCCATCTGCCACCGAGCCCTCTGATTGGGCCGTGGATTCCCCATCAGCACAGCAGCTGATTGGTGGAAATAATCAAATAAAGAAAGGGAGGGATATCAGCATCAGGCCGGGGGAAGAACTGAATTGGAACAGAGAACGTATTGCTAGAAATAAATTTGTAATCAAAAGATACAGTTTTATTACAGTACGTTATTTGTACTTTATAATAGAAATCTTGTTTTTAACATTTGTCCCGATGTGTGGATCAGAGAATTCCGTGAGGAAGAGTGGAGAGGATTCTGTCATTGTTTTTCTCACATCGACCTGCAATCAAACATGATCCTTCCCTCCATGTCCTTTTTAACAATCCGACTCACTCACTGGGAAGGGATTGCTTGGGATGAATGCTTTTTTGTGCATGTTTAATTACCCTTCCAGTTATGTTTTTGTTGTTCAGCTCATAGCTAACAGCACTTTACTCCTGCAGTCTCTTTCATTCTGATCCTCAGATGGATGCATTCCCTGCTCATTAGAAAAGGAGTGTTATCATGATGTTCCTCCTCCTTCTCCTTTCAGTCCATTCCTCACCTGGACTCCTCCTTCCAATCTCTGCTGCATCTCATGTTGCCTCTCAGTTTCTTGGATTTATTCATCAATTGAGTTACTTTTATAATGGGATATTTCGCTGCATACTTTAACTGGTCTCTGAACTTTTTCTGTGTTACCACATAAATAACTGCATTTGTGCAGCAGATTAGATTCCGCAGCATATATCCGACTTGTTTAA
>NW_025174441.1:0-1920 GCF_004010195.1 Chiloscyllium plagiosum | reverse complement strand
AACTCATCCATGCTGACCAGATATCCTAACCCAATCTAGTCCCACTTGCCAGCAATCGTCCCATATCCCTCCAAACCCTTCCTATTCATATACCCATCCGGATGCCTTTTAAATGTTGTAATTTTATTTGCCACCACCACTTCATTTGGCAGCTCATTCCATACATGTACCATCCTCTGAGTGAAACGTTTGAACCTTAGGTCTGTTTTATATCTTTCCCCTCTCACCCTAAACCTATGCCCTATAGTTCTGGACTCCCCCACTCCAGGGAAGAGACTTGTCTATTTATCCTATCCATGCCCCTCATGATTTTATAAACCTTGATAAGGTCACCCCTCAGCCTCCAACGCTCCAGGAGGAGCCCTCGCCTATTCAACCTCTCTCTTTAGCTCAAATCCTCCAACCCTGCCAACATCCTTATAAATCTGTTCTGAACCCTTTCAAATTTCACAACATCTATCCGATAGGAAGCAGACAAGAATTGCATGCAGTATTCCAAAAGTGGCCTAACCAATGTCCTGTACAGTTGCAACATGGCCTCCCAACACCTGTACTCAATACTCTGACCAATAAATGAAAGCATACCACGTACCTTCTTCACTATCCTATCTACCTGCGACTCCACTTTCAAGGAGCTATGAACCTGCACTCCAAGGTGTCTTTGTTCAGCAGCAGTCCCTCAGACCTTACCATTCAGTATATAAGTCCTGCTAAGGTTGGCTTTCCCAAAATGTAGCACCTCACATTTATCTAAAATAAACTCCATCTGCCACTCCTCAGCCCATTGGCCCATCTGATCAAGATCCCATTGTAATCTGCGATAACCTTCTTCGGTGTCCACTACACCTCCAATTTTGGGGTCATCTGCAAACTTAATAACTATACCTGTTATGCTCGCATCCAAATCATTTAAATGATGAAAAGTAGTGTACCCAGCACTGATCCTTGTGGCACTCCACTGGTCACAGGCCTCCAGTCTGAAAAACAGTACTACACCAACACCCTCTTGTCTTCTATCTTTGAGCCAGTTCTGTATCCAAATAGCTAGTTCTCCCTGTATTCCTTGAGATCTAACCTTGCTAACCAGTCTCCCTTGGAGATCCTTGCCAAATGCCTTACTGAAGTCCATATAGATCACATCTACTGCTCTGCCCTCATCAATCCTCTTTGTTACTTCTTCAAAAAACTCAATTATTTTTGTGAGATTTGATTTCCCACGCAAAAAGCCATGTTGACTATCCCTAATCAGTTAGGAGAAAGTGAGGACTGCAGATGCTGGAGTACCAGAGTTGAAAAATGTGGTGCTGGAAAAACACAGCAGGCCAGGCAGCATCCGAGGAGCAGGAGAATCGACGTTTCGGGCATAAGCCTTCTTCAGGAATCAGTCCCTGTCTTTCTAAATGCATGTACATCCTGTCCCTCAGGATTCCCTCCAACAACTTGCCCACCACCGAGTCAGACTCACTGGTCTATATACCCTGGTTTGTCCTTATCACCCTTCTTAAACAGTGGCACCACATTAGCCAACCTCCAGTCTTCCGGCACCTCACCTGTGACTATCGATGATACATATATCTCAGTAAGAGGCCCAGCAATCACCTCTCCGGCTTCCCACAGAGTTCTAGGGTACACCTGATCAGGTCCTGGGGAATCCATCCACTTTTATGTGTTTCAAGACATCAAGCACTTCCTCCTCTGTAATATAGACATTTTTCAAGATGTCACCACCTAGGAAAGGTGAGGTCACCCTGTTAGGAGTTTTCTACAGGCCTCCTAATAGTCCTAGAGACGTAGAAGAAAGGATTGCGAGGATGATTCAGGAGAAGAGTAAAAGTAATAGGGTGGTTGTTATGGGGGACTTTAACTTTCCATATCTTGACTGGGAATGCTATAGCTCGAGTTCGTTTGATGGGTCGGTGT
>NW_025174440.1:0-1920 GCF_004010195.1 Chiloscyllium plagiosum | reverse complement strand
TTGTCCCAGTCAAAATGTTGATTTTTTTCAACAGTGTGTAGGGCTACAAGGGAGAGAGGGTCGTGTCTTTTTATGGCTAGCTGGTGTTTGTGTATCCTGATGGCTAACTTTCTTCCTGTTTGTCCTACGTAGTGTTTGTGGCAGTCCTTGCATGGAATTTTGTAGATGACGTTGGTTTTGTCCATGGGTTGTAGTGGGTCTTTTAAGTTTGTTAGTTTTTGTTTGAGAGTGTTGGTGAGTTTGTGTGCTACTAGGATTCCGAGGGGTTTTAGTAGTTTGGCTGTCATTTCTGAAACTTCTTTGATGTATGGTAAGGTGGTTAGGGTTTCTGGCTGTATTTGGTCTGCTTGTCGTGGTTTGTTCTTGAGAAATCTGCGCACTGTATTATTTGAGTATCCGTTCTTCTTGAATACGTTGTATATGTGGCTCTGCTCTGTTTTCCGAAGTTCGTCTGTGCTGCATTGTGTGGTGGCTCGTTGGAATAGTATTCTGATACAGCTTTGTTTGTGTGTGTTGGGATGGTTGCTGGTGTAGTTAAGTATTTGGTCAGTGTTTGTCGGTTTTCAGTATACGCAGGTTTGTAGTTCTCCGTTGTCCTTTCTTTCGATTATGACGTCCAGGAATGCGAGTTTGTTGTCGGTTTCTTCCTCCTTGGTGAACTTTATGCCTGTGAGGGTGTTGTTGATGAGGTTAAATGTCTCTTCTACCTTGTTTCGTTTTGTGATGACAAAGGTGTCATCTACATAGCGGACACAGGGGCATGGATAAAGAACTTATCAGACCGGACCCTATCAGACACAGAAAAAGCGATACTAGTAAAAGGATTAAATTTCAATTACCGAGACACTGACAAGAAGGATTTCCTAGCGGCATTAGAAACACATTGAAGGACAACAATCTCACGGAAGAAACACAACAAACAATCAGACAGACAGTTGCACCTACTCTGAGCCAAAAAAGGGAAGGAAACAAACTGAACACACAAGAAAAGAAAGCCCTAGAAAACCTCAAAAAAGACAAAAACATCGTTATATTACCTGCAGACAAAGGTCGGCTCACTGTCATCCTGAACAGAAGGGACTACAATGAGAAAGCCAATGCACTACTCGCAGACACCAACACCTACCAAAGGGTGGCGCTAGACTTGACCCCATAATTAGGAAACAAAATTACATATCTCCTAAGAAAATTACACAATTCCGGACAATTAAACAAGACAGAATTCCAGAAAATGAAACCCGACGGGATCAACACCCTACGATTCTATGGACTACCAAAAATCCATAAACCAGGAGCCCCCTTCAGACCCATAGTCTCACTACCCGGAACACCAACTTACAGACTGGCCAAGGAACTACACACAAGATTGAAATACCTAGTAGAAGAGTCACAGCACTCCATCCACTCCACCCAGGAATTCCCAAAAATCATCAAAAACACCAAAATAGAGGAAGACGAAGCAAAGATCTCATTCGACGTAACAGCACTAATCACCTCCATCAACATCGACCTGGCAAAGGAAACACTTACCACACTTTTAGAAGAGACCATCACGAAGAGACCATCACACACACACCAACCACCATCAATCACATTACCAACAAAAACATCATGAAGCTGATGGACCTGTGCCTCGCCACCCACTTCACTTTCAACAACATAATCTACAAACAAACCAATGGTACACCTATGGGATCTCCGCTATCAGGATTCATAGCAGAAGCGGTAATGCAAAGACTAGAACAAACAGCCCTACCAACCATCAAACCAAAAATCTGGGTCCGCTACGTAGACAACACCTTTGTCATCACAAAACAAAACAAGCTAGAAAAGACATTTAACATCATCAACAACACCCCCACAGGCATAAAGTTCACCAAGGAGGAGGTAACCGACAACAAACTCGCATTCCTGGACGTC
>NW_025174439.1:0-1920 GCF_004010195.1 Chiloscyllium plagiosum | reverse complement strand
TCCTTATTATTTGTGGTATTCATAAATGATGCCGCTGTGAATATGGACGAGGGGTGGGGTGTGTAATATATAAGTTTGCATTTGATACAAAGATTGGCCGGGTGGTTGGAAGTGAGGAGGAAGGCCTTATGTTACAGTTAGATACTGATGGAATGGTCAGATGAGTGGATCAATGACAGATGGAATGTAAACCTGGTAATTATGAGGTGATGCACTTTGGAAGAAGGAACCAGTCAGGGGAGTACTCAATGAATGGCAGCACACTAGAAAGCTCAGAGGGTGCTTCTCCAGACATCGCTGAATGTGACTGCACAGGTTAATACACAATCTGGGAAAGGATAGGGGAATGTAAACATAGCCTTTATTAAGCGAGGCATAGATTATAAGAACTATGCGGAACTTTGGTGAGGGCCAGATGGAATACTATGTGTAGGTCTGGGAACAACATTACAGGAAGGATGTGATTGTACAGGAGGGGTGCAGAGGTGTTCCCTGGGATGGAGCATATCAGCTATGGAGAGAGGCTGGATAACCTCAGGTTGTTTAGTTTGGAGGAGAGAAGGCTGAGAGGTCTGTGATTCAGAAGGATAGGATTACGAGGTACATGGACAGGTTGAATAGACAGCAGCTGTTGATTTTACTCAAAGGGCCACACTTTAAAAGTGAAGGATTTGCGGTTTAGTGTAGATTTGAGAATTGTTTTTCAACCAGAGCCTGTTGGGGTATGGTTGAAAGCACTCTCAAGAGTGCTTCTTCTTGAGAGTGGAGTCGTCATGGTAACCTCAAACCATTAGAAACGACACGGTTGCGCACTTCAAATGCTTTAATATTCACGGATAAGGTCTTGTGTCGGAAAGTTGTGTCGGAGAGCTGGCAGGAAACAGTGAGTAGGAATAAAACAATGTTTTATTTTTAAATGGAAGGCTTGGGGGATATTGTAAGGATCGTGTCTTGGGCTCCAGCTATTCCAAATACATATCACATCTTTGGGTGAGGGGCGCCAATATAATATTCCCAAGTCTGCTGACAGCACTAAACGATATCAGCCTGTGAGTGGATGAGGAGGATGTAAAAAAGTTCCAAGATTATTGAGACAAGTGGAGTGACTGGGCAAATACGTGGCAGGTGGAGAGTAATGGGGGAGATGATGGGAACAATGGATTGGCAGCCTCTCATTTGAAAAAGGAATGGTTGAAAAATGTTGCACTATAAATGAACTTAAGCTGCATTTTTGTTTATTTCTGCATAGTCCTCCGAGTCCATGTGTGGCAGTGAGTTCTGAAGCCAGAAGTCAATACTGGGAATGGCATTGGCACGCTGACCATTGTATGTAGGCCCAGCAGGTGGGGAACTGTAACCTTGAAAGGAATCTGGATCTCCCTGTACACCAAGCACTTAAAGCAATATTGCAGGAGCAGAAAGCAGGAAGGAAGATAAATGTTTTATTCACCTTCATTTCAGGGGGATTTGAGTACAGGAGTAAATATATCGTACTGCAGATGTACAGGGCCTTAGTGAGACCCCATCACGAACATTGTGCAATTTTGTGTGCAGTTTTGGTCTCTTTTCCTAACAGATGACAAACCTGACAGTGAGGGAGAGCAGCAAAGGATGACCAGACTGATCGCTGGGATGACAGACTGGTTGTGGGAGCAGCGTTTGGGGCAACTGGAACTGCATTCAATGGGGTTTTGGAAAATGAGTGGAAATCTCAGTGAAATATATAACACTCTGACAGGGTGAGACAGATTAAAAGCAGGGATGGTAATTCCCCTGGATGGGACGTCTAAAACAAGGGGCCTCAATATTAGGTACAGACAGACCACTCTGCATTGAGGTGAGAATAAATCCCTGCACTCGGAGACTGGCGAACCAGGGGTACTCTCTCCCAGATCAGGCTGTGCAAGTCAAGGGGCTGAA
>NW_025174438.1:0-1920 GCF_004010195.1 Chiloscyllium plagiosum | reverse complement strand
CACCACACAACCGAGGCAGCTTCAACAGACTGCCTACACTGTGGCTGATCCCTTCTCCATGCTCCAGAAACTAACTAGTGCTATCGAGAGAGGGATTTTTCACAGGCGATCGCAATATGTCTCTCTGCGCAGTATAACCTCGATGACTCTAAAATATTAGAGGAGACATTTGCAGCAGGTCAGGCAGCATCCGAGTATCAGGAGAATCAGGAGTATGGGCGGCACGGTGGCACAGTGGTTAGCACTGCTGCCTCACAGCGCCAGAGACCCGGGTTTAATTCCCGACTCAGGCGACTGACTGTGTGGAGTTTGCACATTCTCCCCGTGTCTGCATGGGTTTCCTCCGGGTGCTCCGGTTTCCTCCCACAGTCCAAAGATGTGCAGGTCAGGTGAATTGGCCATGCTAAATTGCCCGTAGTGTTAGGTAAGGGGTAAATGTAGGGGTATGGTTGGGTTGCGCTTCGGCGGGCCGGTGTGGACTTGTTGGGCCGAAGGGCCTGTTTCCACACTGTAATGTAATCTAATCTAATCTAATCGACTTTCCGTTCATAAGCCCTTCATCAGGAATGAAGCTTGCGGGCAGGGGAGCTGAGAGATAAGTGGGAGTCGATTGGGGCTGGAGGAAAGATAGCTGAGAATGCAGAAAGTAGATGAAGGTGCGGGACAAGGTGATGGGTGGAGAGGAGGGTGGAGCGGATAGATGTGAAAGTTGATGAAGAGTTGAAAACAGCAGTGTCGAGTTCGAGGCTTGGGATAAGTTGCGGGGAGTGGAATTGAGAAAACAGGTGAAATCCACATTAATCCAGTGGGGCTGCAGGGTGGAGCAGCGGAAGATGAGGCTTCTTTCCTCCAAGTGTCAGGTAGTTAGTGTTTGGCGATGGAGTAGGCTCAGAATCTGCATGTCCTTGGTGGAGTGGAAAGGGGATTTGAATTGTTCAAAAACGGGACGATGTGGTTGGTGCAGGCGTTCCAGGTAGTGAGTGTTTTGCGATGGAGTAGGCCCAGGATGTGCATGTCCTTGAATGAGTGGAAAGGGGATTTGAATTGTCCAGAAGCGGGGTCGTGTGGTTGGTGCAGGTGTTCCGGAGTTTTCCCTGTAACGATCCACAATGTGGTGTTCTGTTCGCCGATGTAGGTGAGGCCACATCGTGAGCAAAAAAATGTTATCTACTCTATCCGTTGCACTGGTTGTGGTCTCCGAGGCCTGATCCCTTGCAGGCACGTCTCTGTGATACCCACAAAAATAACATACCTGCCAATTTCAAACTATGCTTCAAACTCGTTTCTCTTTTTTCGTATACTGTGTCTGTTTAGGTACAACACCGTTAAAAATCACACAGCACCAGGTTATAGTCCAACAGGTTTAATTGGAAGCACGCTAGCTTTCGGAGCGATGCTCCTTCATCAGGTGATTGTCTCTGAATCAGAGGTACAACACCCTCACGCATGCCATGACGGCTCCTCTTCTCAGTGTTGTCCCCATAATTGCTGTTGTGGAAATAGATTCCTGACCCTTTCCATAGTTACTGCCCTATTACTTGTTGTGGAAACTTGAACCAGTGCAAAGCCCTCCACTTCTTGAAGTTTTTCACGTAATTTTCGATGCAATTGAAACCAACCCCCATTGTTTACATTACAGTGCTATAAACCGACCCCAGACTTTGGCCACAACATCTTGCAGGTGGAACCTGTCCCATCAGAAAATTTCCATCTGCCGTCAGTTCTGACCCCAATATCCAAAGAAATAACATGTATTTCTCCCACACCAGTCTTTCAATCGCACACTTACCTCGTTAATCTTACTGATCTAATGCCGATTTATTTATGGATCCAGAGGTTATATCTATTTGTATCTGTTTTCTGATTTAGTGCAAACTACATTCCATTAGCAGAAACTCGTTACTCTTTCTACCAATGTCA
>NW_025174437.1:0-1920 GCF_004010195.1 Chiloscyllium plagiosum | reverse complement strand
ACCAATACCAGGGAGAAATATCTACTGCTCAGCCTAATTTACGCAATTCACTTATTCATAAGGTCAAATGTGCCTGCGGCTTGTGTGACGAGGTGGCCAAGAGGTTAATTCGATGGACTGCTAATCCATTGTTCCCTGTGCGCGTGGGTTCGAATCCAACTCTCGTCGTTGTTATCAACGTTTTTCAATTTTGATATCTTAGGATGATCACAGCTGTCCAATGGTCTGTTTATATACATCGACGCTATATTAAAATCTTAAAGAATAATTTGAGTCTGTTGCCTAAACTGCATTGAAATGTAGATTGAATTGGGACAATGAAAAGGATCGCGATTGTCTTTTCCAAGTCAAGTTGCTGTGAACTTTTATCGTATGAAAGAGATCCAGGAGAAACAAATAACGAGAGATGCGAAGTGTATGTTGATGCATGCGATTCTTAATGAGTGTTTTGTCAGATGAAATTTGTAGCAGTTGGGTAGAAGTGATTCATCTTGGTGAAAATAGCACAGAGAGACAGCACGAAACAATGGAGATATTTCAAAAGTGGCAGGGGCTGGGTGTAAGGGCACCCGAGAACTGGCTGTAAATGCACAGTAGAGAATTACCGATGTGAGTGCCGTGCATGGGTACGGACAGACTTACACATTGGTCTTATCCTTTCCCCCTTGCTCTCGCCATTGATGAATGCTGGACATAAGACACACATAAACACAAGATGTCGGAAGCAAATTCCCTCTCGTTATGCACACACTTGATGCATCATATTGAACTATGAACAACTGGAGAAGTCAGCAAGTTAACTGCAGGGACTGAATCTAAACTGTGTCTCAATAACCGCAGATTTATGCAGAATAAACATGAAAACTGATTTGGAATGTCTTTATATGCATGTCATTAACAGACGGTTCGTTCTAATACCCGTGTGGCTGAAAGAAGTAGACACCACATTTCAAGGTGGATGACAACATTACCAATTCTGTTCAGAAATTGAGATCTATTTGATCATTTGACACAGTGCCCAAGTTTAATTTAAATAATACAAATAAAAGAGTGATTCCATTGCAAACATTGTCCTTGCAAAGTAGCAGTTACTCAACATGAAAAATAGAATGTGATTTCTAGTGAGCATACGTCAATTAGCACGATTATCTTACTTCGGATTGACTGCAATATGCACATGCAAAATAAGTTTTAAGAAAGAAGTCCTTTGGAAATAATGAGTCGGTGGTGATTAAAAGAAAGATTAGGTTCTCATGATGTGGATATTGCACCAATGGCTCCAGTGGTGGAAATGGTCAGTGGGCAGTATTTCTATGATGGTATAGAAGTGTGTGATCTGCCAGGGATGGGATCTCCCACCTCATCTGGAGCAGCGTCTGTTGATATGGACCAGGGAGTATTGTGACATCAGTCTGGGAGTTCCAAGCACACCTGGAGAAGCTTTTATTGACATGAAGCAGGGAGCATTGGGACATCAGACTGGTAGATCCAACTTCAACTGGACCGCTTCTATTAACATGGAGCAGGGAGAATTGAGACATCAGACTGGGAGCTACAACGTCAACGAGAGTCAGGGATGGGCGCTCCCATTTCATCTGGAGCAGCGTCTGTTGACATGGACCAGGGAGCATTGTGATATCAGTCTGGAGTTCGAACCTCACCTGGAGCAGCTTCTATTGACATGAAGCAGCAGGGAGCATTGGGACATCAAACTGCGAGATCCAACCTCATTTGGAGCAGCTTCTTTTGACATGGAGCAGGGCATTTTTCGAGATCAGTCTGGGAGCACCACTCTCACCTTGAGCTGTTTTTAATGACATGACGCAGCAGGGAACATTGGGACATCAGACTGGTAGAGCCAACAGCAACTGGACGTTTTCTATTGATATGGAGCAGGGAGCATTGGGATATCAGACTGGG
>NW_025174436.1:0-1920 GCF_004010195.1 Chiloscyllium plagiosum | reverse complement strand
CCCCCCAACCAAACTGACGGCCCATGGGCCCACAGGCTCGACCATCTCCTGTAGCTGCTGAGGTGTGGTATCCCATACTCCTGCAGAAACAGGACGTCGGCTTTAACGGTGGCCAGGAAGGCCATCGTAGAAACACATCGCGTAGCCAATTTGATGCTAATAGCCAGTTTTTAACCCCATTTTAACAGTTTACAAGGTTAACAGTGTCCATTTGCTGCTGGTCTTGCCCCTCTGGGGTAGCTGTGTGCATCCCCGTGGTGACGGCAAACTGCTGGATCCTTCCAGGGCTGAGGTAGCTGTCCGGCTCCACGCTGGAACCATTTCCCCACTCTGGTGTCTTCGGGTCGGGCACAGGGTCTGCATAGTCCAGTTCTCCATCTGACAGCGGGGCTGTCACAGGACCGCTGCTCCCAGTTCCCTGGAGCTGTGGGCCGGTGGGTACCTCTTGGTTCTCACTGGGTGGGGGGAGGCCTTTGCCCATCCCCTCAGAGGGATTGTCTTTTCCTGTTTGGGCGGTGCTGCCCTCCTTTTTCCCTGCGGCGCTCTGTCTCTTCCTCTGGTGACGACACTCCTTGCGCCCGTCCTCACCGTCGGAAGAGCTGCCTGTATCCTCGTCGTGTAGGTGTCGCTTCCCCCTTCGCTGGGTGGCTTTGGGAGGTTTCCTCTTCCTGTTTTTGACAGTGATCCAATCCTCTGCCTCCTTTGATCCCTCCTCTTCCATTTCCTCCGTCTGTCTTGAAGGAGCTTGAATCGGCTGCTGCATCTCCCCGTTGTCAGCCGTCTGCTCCGCCACAGCCTGCCCTTCCTTCTGGTTGCCTCCAGACACCATTCCCGTGCTGTTTTGTGGTACCTTGCTGGTCTTAGGCGGTCATGCTGGCTTCGGCCTAACACCAATTCAGTGACCAGCCAACCTCAGAGCTATGGCCTCAGCAGCTGCCTGCAGCCCTGGACAGGGGGTTCGCAACACAGTCAGGGTGACTGTGAAGAAGGTGGAAGATCGTACACCAGTCGATCGAATCCGTTTATCGAGAAGGTACTGTTGGGATGCTGTGGGTTTAGTGCTTCTCAGCCTTTTGGCTCGGAATATGTGTAGTTCCTGAGGACCAGAGGAAGGGATTCTGCTCGAGTGCTGCAGGTTCGACGCAGCGGATGTGTGCTGGCGGGGGAGATACCACAGGGATTGTGTTGAGTTGTTGGAGCTACTGGAGACCATCGCTGGATCGTGATTGGACGTTGGAGGATCGTTTGGTTGTGTTGACCTGCTCTTGGTGGATCTTTATGCTAGCTTTGGCCTAACGCCAATTTAGGTATCAGCCAACCTCAGAGCTATGGCCTCAGCAGCTGCTCGCAGACCAGGCCAGGGCATTCGCAACACAATCAGGGTGACTGTGAAGAAGGTGGAGGAGCACACACTGGTTGATCGGACCATGTTCGTGAAGAAGATTTTGCTGGAGTGAGGCAGGTTTGAAGCAGTGGACGTGTACTGCTCCATGTTTGTGTGCTGCATAGAGCCATTTGCCGAGTCCATCAGGAAGGATGCGAGTCTGAGAGGGGTGACTATTCTTGGCAGTGGGGGCCTACAGGTTAAGGCCTCCCTGTACATGGATGACGTCGCCGTTTTCTGCTCGGATCCGCTGTCCGTGCGCAGACTCATGTGCATCTGTGACCAGTTTGAACGGGCCTCGGGGGCCAAGGTAAACCGAGGCAAGGGCGAGGCCATGCTCTTCGGGAACTGGGCCGACCAATCCTCGATCCCCTTCACCGTCAGGACCGACCACCTGAAGGTGCTGGGTATTTGGTTCGGAGGGGCTGGGGCGTGCGCCAAGTCTTGGGAGGAGCGTATCAGCAAATTGAGGCAGCAACTGGGCAGATGGAAGCTACGGTCCCTCTCCATCGCGGGAAAAAACCTGGTCATCAGGT
>NW_025174435.1:0-1920 GCF_004010195.1 Chiloscyllium plagiosum | reverse complement strand
ATAGAGCTGGGAAATGGGGAACATTTTGGTGACAGATAGGAAAATTAGGAAAAAACTCAAGTCAGTTTAAAATAGAATGCTGAGATTGTACACAAACTTGTTCAGCTCAGGTAAAAGCTGGGAGAGGAATAAAGTCAGTACATGTGGGAGATCACAGCAGAGTTTGATGATACGGGCTCCTGTGTTACAACAGAACAGTCAGTACTGATTAATTCAGGAATGTAGCAGAAGGCAGAAATAGAAATAAAATTATAAAATAAAGAGCATGCCACTAATTCTATCATTGATTTGATACTTAGAATAAGGACTTCACTGTTTAGACAATGTTACAGCTTCCAAAAGATTGATCACCAAAACAAAAGCATGCCTGTATAAGATACAGAGCACAGCTCCCTCATTGTCTGTGTGTGTGGAGATGGGGGTGCGGGGAGTGGTATTGAACATTTCAGTAAGGATGCTGTACTAAAGTTATATAGGAATTCGTGAGTTTACATCTCGAATCCTATTTGCAGATTTGGTCAGTCGTTTTTGTAAGTATGGAAATACCTTGTAGGCTGTCCAGAAAAGGTTTACTCATTTGAAGCTTCAGATATTCAGGGTATCTTTTGAGAAAAAGGTGATAAGCTGGCCTTGTTAACATGAGTGTACTCAGGAGAGCGGAATTAATTTATTAAGTGCTGCATAATATTCACAATGTGCATATGAAAATGTTTATGTAAATTATTGGTGGGTCCACCTACAGTTTTAATATTGCTATTTATCTTTTGATATCATAGATGAGTTGTGTACAAGTGCCTTCTGTTTCCCCTGATTTAATTCGATCACGCTGAGCTGATTCTAGCATTGAACCTGCATTCCCAACTATTCAGCAAATCTGTTCAGCCTTTTCCTGACCTAGAATCTATCTACTTTTACCTTTAAAAGGTGTTTACGGTCTCTGAGTCCAGTAAATTTTCACGTAGAGAAATCCAAAATAAAACCACCTGCAGAAAGGAAAGTTAATTGATGTTTTGAATGGGTGATCCCTCATGTTTCACAAATGAACTATAAGTTTGCATGTTACACGTAAGTCGAAGTATTCTATCCACAGGTAATCTATTAGGATCCAAAAGGATGTTTATCAGATCGTGAGCCAACATAGTCTATTTAGCAAATCAAGTCTGATCCACAGTTCATTACCATCAGGGCTGATTGGTGATCCTCAAATCTGCCTTCTTGCCTTAGCCCCATAGCTCTTGATTCCCTTTCTGCTTTGAAATCTGTCCACCATCTGCATTGATTAGAATTAGCGACAGGGTTTCAACAGGCCTATTATTCAGTAACCGTCTGAGATAGAAGGTAATCCTCACCTCCATCTTAAATATATGCTCCCTTTGATTGAGGCTATACCCTCTGGTCCTGGACTCTCCCAAAAATGGAGACAACCTTGTTGGCAATGAGCCTGTCAAGCCTACTAAGAATCTGATTTTGTTTTCATTAAGATCTCCTCTCATTCTTCCAAACTCCAATGAGTTTTTGACTAAGCTCCTCAAGCTCACTCCATAAGAAAATACCTCAATACTCAGGATTAATTCTGTGGAGCTTCCCCCATTTGCTACCAACATATCTATTATTTCCTCTACGTATTTCCTTAGAAAATTAGACCAGAACCCTTCACATTTGTGCAGGTTCAGTCTGCGTAGAAACGTGTACATGTTTAGAATGATATTTATGTACCACCACATTTGAAAAAAAATCCTATTAGTGCGATCCAATTTCCTATTTTTGCTGAATTGCATGCCAACGTTTTGACTGTCAAGCCGAGGGTGAGTCCTTTCTCTTGTAAATTAGATTCAGCTCTTCTATTTTGCCTGACAATGTTAATCAGTACATACGTTCCAATTCTATATGTCAGATGCCAACTTTGTGTGTACTCACGTT
>NW_025174434.1:0-1920 GCF_004010195.1 Chiloscyllium plagiosum | reverse complement strand
CCAATTTGTTACTTTATTCAAATCCCTGAACATTTGCCTCTGAATCATTTCCATTCCCCCAATGCCATCTTCTGTGTTTGATGTGAATGTGTTTCCTTCTGTTTCTTTCCCTGACCATAATAAAGAGCTCTGCAGTGTCAGTGATGCCAGCATTATGCAATTTTAGATCAATGAATTTGGGCACCTTGCACTATCGGTCAATTCCCAGTGCATGGCGTTCCGTGTTGGAAGGGCGTTAGAGCAGCTTTAACACACGTCTATCAAACTTGTTTAAAAACAGAAATTGCTGACGAAACTCGGCAATTCTGGCAGTATTTGTGGAGTGAAAGCAGAGTTAATTTTTCAGGGCCAGTTACCCTTCTACATATCTCCCATTTTCTCCAGCAATTTTTGCATTTTCATTTCCAGTATCCATAGTTATTTGTATAATTGATAACTTGTTCTGAGCCTATTTATTTCTAGAGAATGTCAACAGGTCTGGCATCATCTGCAGAGACAGAGAAACAGAGTTAGCCTTTCAAGTCCAGTATGACACTTCTTCAGAACTGAAAAGGATTGGAAAATGAGCTTTGTAATCCTTGACAGATGTGGGGAGTGGGTTGAAGGGTAAAAGAGGGTGTGGCAAATGACAAACATGCTTTTAGTAGTGGTGAACGAGAAGATCATGTGAAATAGCTTTAAATTAAGCTGTGAATGGGGAAAAGGGATTCTCTCTATTGAGTGAAAGATAAAGAAGATACAACCACACAAGGTCATCGGGAGACAGGAGGGAGAATGTACGGAAACTAGAGAACAGTGAGAATGGGGTCAGTCTGTGAAGTTGTGAAATTGTACATAAACTCCTACAGGATGTAACTACGAAAGTGTAAAGTGAGTTGTTACTCGAGCTTGGGTTGTGCTTCCTTGGAACATTGCAGCAGCCCAGGGCCGAAATGTTAGTAAGAGAGCAAGGTAGGTTATCGAAATGGGAAGCAATGAGAGGGTCAAGATTATTTCCACAGACAGAGTGGGAGTGTTCCTTAAAGCAATCTCTGTTTGGTCTCGCCAATATTGAGAGACTACATTGTGAGCAGCAATGATAGGAGACCAGATTGAACGTTTACAAGTGAAATGCTGCTTCACCTGGAAGGTATGTTTGGTTCCTTGGACAGTGAGGAGGGAAGAGGCGAATGAGCAAGTGTTGCAGCTTCTGCAATTGCATGGGAAAGTGCCATGGGGGAGTGGGCAAGTGTTCGGAGTGATGGAGGGGACAGAGAGGGAACGGTCCCTGTGAAATACTGAAAGTGGGTGGGAGGAGAAGATGTGTTTGATAGTGCTGTCCTGTTGGAGATGGTGGAAATGGTGAAAGATGATTGTGCGAATGTGGATTCTAGTGCAGGAGGGAGTGTGGACAGGAGGAATCTATCATTGTTCTGACATGGAGGGGACGGATTGAGGGCAACACCGTGGGGGTGGAACAGTGTCATCTGAAGGCCCTGTCCACCAGAGTTAGAGGATTTCTGGTTTGAAGAAAAAGGTGGCCACATTAGACGCAGCTTACAGGAATGTGGCATCATCAAACAAAAATAGCAGAGATGGAGTCAGCCTCCGCTGATCATGTGCTCAGCCACATGCAGAAATCTCCCCTGAATGATTGAAAAGAACCAGGCATCTAAACGGAGGATTTCTGCCTCACATCCCGTCTGAAGCGGAATGTGAAAGTAGACCCAGAGGAAGGTCAGTGAGTATACGTGAGCAGACATTCAAGCAGATACCCCAAACCGCTCAGTAATTGTTCAAGATGAAGAACTCAATAAGAAGGTGAACCACCCATGGTTGACAAAAGGTCTCAAGGATACTATTGATGAGCAATAGTAGAGGCCAGATTTATAATGTTTATTTCAGGGTGCATAGGCTGATGTTAGGCTTGAATTTCAGCTG
>NW_025174433.1:0-1920 GCF_004010195.1 Chiloscyllium plagiosum | reverse complement strand
TCCTGTTAGTTCAGGTTCCTGGATATTGTGTGTGTAGAGTTTTTTTTTTGGTTGCGGTCTTGATGGGATGTGATGCCCTGGTATATTCCACTGCATTGCTGGTTGTTGCCAATGGGGGTGACAGACAAGCACTGTATGGAGGCAAGTTTGAAATTCCTGGGCATGGAGTTGAGATCAACATTTCTTAATAAAATTTTTTGAATATTCTTATCACTGGCTTGCAAAACAGATAAATTTGAGAGCATGACAGTATAGAGGCAGAGATGCATGAAGTTTTATTTTTGAGAAAGCCATGTTTAATGCACAATCTTGAATTGTGCCCTTCTTCAATTTTAGTTATTGAAACACCATTTTTGATGAGAATGTCTATCCCATACCTTCCAGCTGAAGCATTGGAAAGCAAACTGTTGAAGATGGTTTGCAAGCTGCTTCAGGTCACTGTTTTCTTTCAAATGCATTGCCTGGATGTGCTGGTGGATCTGATCCTTTATTTTGCAAATCTGCATGTTTTCAAATCCCTCATTGGCCTCATGCTGTCCTGATCTCGATTAAATACTCCATCTTTTCACTGTTCCTGTAGTCCATAAACTCATGAACTCAGTGTTGTGTTTTCACTTGTCTATATCACCCATTCTAAGACATTACTTAAAATTCATCTCTTTGCTTTGGGTAGCTATCCAAGCATCACCCTGGACGATCCAGTCATCTTGGTCTATGTTCCAGAAACCTGATGGCACAAGACAAGCATGAAGCATGACTACAGAAAAGGCTGTGCAGCTTTAAGATGGATTATGATGATAACTGACACTGAATTGAAAGGACCTGACTTGTTAGGATAGAATGGGCTTTGTTAAACCTCAGGAGAGGGTTCAACAATTGGTTTGTTACCTAACTTATACTTGAGATATCATGCTTAGCTTTCCAAGCAGATAATTTGTACAATCACATAACTGAGCTGCTAAAGCAACAAGGTACATGAAGAAGTCCAACATACTTGAATTAAGTCATGACTGGAAGCTGGTAAACATGCAAAATGAGCTTGGCAAATGACAGGATTGTTTTGATAAATTTTATCTTTTGCCAGCAACATGATAGGCAAATTTGTTATGCATTACATATTTTTGAACTGCTTCATGCAAAGGCTCGTGTGTATATGGAATGAGGAAGTGGTCGAGACTGGTACAATTACAACATTTAATAGGCATCTGGATGTGTACATGAATAGGATGGGTTTATAGGGATATGGGCCCCAAGTGCTGGCGAATGGGACTAGATTAATTTAGGATATCTGGTTGACATGGGCGAGTTGGACCAAAGGGTCTATTTCTGTGCTGGGCATCTCTATATAATTAGGTAATTTTTGAACACCTCTGGAGATTTGAATTTAACCTCAGGAAATTTTTGGTTGAACATGAGACTTGATTACCTCAAAATTGTGGTGAATTAGATAAGGAAAACTATGTTATGTAAATGGCTAATAAATCAAAATAATTGAAGTTATCAGCATGTTAAGATAGTCTTACTGTGCCTTATCCATTCTTTTTTTTCCCCTTTGGTGTTCTATGAGGTGATGCCATCTTCATATCTTATTGCTCATCAGTCTAAGCTCCAACAGACTAACTGCAGTATCAAATGAGTGAACTAGGTTATTTGGTTGCCATGATGCTGCAGTTATGCTTGCCCTTCAACTGGGTGAGTGAAGCAGGTTGTGTCTGTCTGTCTGTTTCTGCTCCCTTCCCCCAAAGCAATGTGCGTCGACCAGGGGCCTTCCTGGTATGCATGGCCTTGTGCCACACTCTGTAGTGTACTTAGGCATTAAGCCATCATGGCTATGTGTTGACAGGATTGGTGGGGTTGGAAGAGGCTCAAGAGTAAAATGGAATGTGACTGTGATTGAACCACTGTAAATGCTGCCAGGAA
>NW_025174432.1:643-1920 GCF_004010195.1 Chiloscyllium plagiosum | reverse complement strand
GCACGCACATTAACCCCGAAGTCTCCCTGCTCCGAAACATCCAACGAAGTTCTCTCATTTAGTCTGTATTGCCTCTCTGTGTTCTGTCCATCAAAATGCATCGTCTCCCACACCTTGACAATGCAATGTATCTGCCAGGTGTCCACCCATTCTGCCAATTTATGAGTATTCATTCGAAGATGGTCAGCGTAATCCTCATTACTCACTATTCTCCCTATCGTTTTATCATTTTCAAATCTGGAGAGTTTACCCTCCACAAAAATCTGAAAATTGTATATAAACTCAGGAAAAGTGAAAACCTCTCAACACTGACCCATTTGGAACAGAACACTCAACTTGCCTTCAATCTGACAACTTCCCAACCATTTCCTATTCTTCAGCCAATTTTTAATCCACGCTGCTAAAACCCATCAATCGCAAACACTTTAAGTTATTAACCAGCGTGCCATGTGGCACTCCATCAAAAGCTTTCTGAAAATCCACATGTACAGCATCCACGGTACGATCCCATCCACTGCCTCATTACTTCATCTGAAAACTCAATTAAGTTTGTCAGACACGACCTGCACTTAACAAAGCCATCTCTACTGTCTAGTGTTAACTTAACATTTTTTTCTCGGTGGATTTTTAGCTGACTCCCATATGACGGTCTCCATCATTTTTCCTCCTTTTGATATCATACTGCTCGGTCTGTAGTTTACTGTTTTATTCTTCATTGCTTTTTGAAACAACTGTATGATATTTGTAATCGTCTAGCTTCCTGCGTTAATCCTGTGTTCAGGGAAGTCTGGAAACTTACTGTCAACATTTTAGCAATTTGCTCCATCACCTCTCTCAGTAATTTTGAAGCACCTCATTCGGGCCTAGCGACTTCTCGAACGAGAGTGCTGAGAGCCCTTATCACACTGCATCCTCTTTATCTGTCAGGAGAATGGTCAGTTACTCAACCCCCACATTTTCCATAAGGCCATTGGCACCATCTTCTAAATAGACCAAGGCAATTACACAATATTACTTTTCAACCTCTTCCATAGCCATTCCTTGAGTGGGCAGCTTATCCTACTTGTTCCTTATGACCCCACTCTGTCCTTCACGAATCTTTTGCAATTAACATATTTGAAGAACATTTTGCTACTTCATTTAGATCAGGATATTATCCTTTCCGGATGCATCCTCTTAGACTTCCAAATTCGAGTAATATCCTCCCTGCTGCGTTTGAGATACGCTTCCTGATTCTGATAGCTATTGTTATCGTGGCATGCACCACACGCCACTTA
>NW_025174432.1:0-601 GCF_004010195.1 Chiloscyllium plagiosum | reverse complement strand
ATCTACCTTGTGCGTTTCTAATCAACGTGCTCCTGTTTATATTTTTGACCCACAAGATCGTTCAATTTCCGGATGCAATCTTAATCATTGAGTGATGTTTTCTTATTTTGAACTGAATATCAAAAATGATTAAGTTGTTATCGTTCTTTTCAAAATGCTTCTCCACTCTGATGCTCTGCAATTGGCCTATCTCATTTTGTAGGATCACATACAGCACAGCCCTCTCTTTTGTAAGACTAGAAATGCCCCGGTCTGGAAAGTTCTTCCATGCACATTACAGAATATCACCCCTTCGGAAACTAGTGTACCTTTTCACCAGTCTCCGCTCGGATAATTGAAATCAACAAGCACAACAATCTTACGAAACACCAAGTGGACAAATACCGCTCCTGCAGATTTCCATAATCTGACAAAAAATGCCCTCTTCTACTTCCTCTCCATTATTTGGAGGTTTTTACTAATTCCTGATGAAGAGTGTTGACCCAAACCTCGATTTTGCTGCTCCTAGGATGCTGGCTGGCCTGCGGTGCTTTTCCGGCAGTGTACTCTGGACTCTAATCTCCAACACCTGCAGTCCTCACTTTCACCTCGATGGTTCTTC
>NW_025174431.1:0-1920 GCF_004010195.1 Chiloscyllium plagiosum | reverse complement strand
CTGCCCCGCTCGGCCAGGACAAATGTCTCCCTAATCTCTCTACTCCCTCACACTCTCTGTATATCTGTTACAGCACCTACCCACGAATAAGGCTCTTGCTCCACCACTCTCACTCTCATAAGGACGAGGAAATCAAAAAGAACATGAATACAAGCAAACAGGAAACACAAAGACTGCTTAAATCTACGATCCATATACCAAACAAAACAATAGTTAGGCCAAATGTGGAAATTTGTAAGTATAGGAGAATTTTTTGTCGGGAACAAGGAAATGGCAGAGAACCTAACCAGCTACTTTGCATCTGTCTTCATGGAGAAAGCGCCAGGAAATCTCCGTGTAAAGCAAGTGATCACATGGGACTTGTGGAAATAAAGACATAAAGTCAATTCATATCAGCAACAAGGTAGTACTTGAAAATGGAGCTAGATTGATCATTGCTATGTCTGATGGGCCAGATATACTTCATATCAAAATGTCAGAAATAAAACAGCATATTAATTGAACTGTCGGTGACTGTGTTTCTTTTTGCAGATCCTGCAAAGGCCATAAGCATTGTAGATAACTGAAAGGTAGTAAACATGATCCATCTATGTACACAGGGAAGAAGAGATAATGTGGAGGACTGCAGACCAATTAATTTGACATATGGATGAAAAGAGTTGGAATCCATTATATAAGATGTGATATTGGCTACTTGGAAATGAACAGCAAAATTGCAGAGAATCACAATGCATTTCAGACAGAGAAATCATGCCTGACAAATTTCGGAATTATTTGAAGTTGTTTCTTGCAGCATAGAACACAGACAACCAAGAGAAGTAGTGTGTTTGGATTTTCTGAAGTCTGGGCGGGAAGAACTTCTGGCTGTGACAGATAGTCCTTTTTTTGAGGTATTTTAGGTGTTGGAGGTGATTTCTCCGAATTCCAGAAGCAGCAATTACTGTTTTTTGTGCTCTTGCATTGTTTTGGAACTTTGGGGAAAAAAGTCAAAGAAACAGCAGTTTTAAGAGGGAAAAGAACGGACAAAGGAAGCACATGGTGAGGGGAAGGAACTGACAGGACAGCGTACCTGCACAGTTACTACCTTTGCTGTTTGAATTCATGTATCACTGGATATCGGAGTGCCTCTAGGAAAATTAACCAAAAGTGAAATTTACAACTGGTTTGGAGGAACTGTTTGAGCAAATTTCCCAGCCAGACAGTGGATTGTTTTAACTGTATCCTACAGAAAGTCTGCAGAAGTAAGTAGAGTGGGTTATTCCTTAATCATATGGTTTTGAAATATGTCTCTTAATTAACCTTAAAATATAAGCCAGAAATATTATTATAACCTTGGGCAGTGATTTGGAGAGTAATAAGACAGTTTTGTTTTTCTGGGTC
Source organism: Chiloscyllium plagiosum (assembly GCF_004010195.1). Classification (NCBI taxonomy): domain Eukaryota; kingdom Metazoa; phylum Chordata; class Chondrichthyes; order Orectolobiformes; family Hemiscylliidae; genus Chiloscyllium; species Chiloscyllium plagiosum. The sequence continues at coordinate 540 of NW_025174431.1, read as the reverse complement.
TGTAGATTGTGAAGGAGCACAAATGGCCTTCGTAGAATCATATGCGCTTTTTGTCAGATGTGGGAGTTTAAGGAGGATTTAAGGGTGACTGCGGATTATATCTGTCATAAATGCATCTGGTTGCGAATACTATCAGATCGAATGGACCGGTTGGAGAGAGAGTTGAAGACAATGAAGAATTGGTAACAGCAACAGTATGTGATGGATAGCAGTTATAGGAAGGAGGGAAAGTCTCAGATACAGTTACATAGATGGGTTAACTCCAAGAAAGGCAAGTGAGTTAAGCAGCTAGTGCAGGAGTCTTCTGGGGCTGTCCCCATTTCAAACACATGTGCTGTTTTGGAAAATGTAGCAGGTGATGGAGTCACACAGGAACGCAGCACAAACAGGCAAGCTTGTCGTATGGAGACTGTCTCTAATGCAACAAGGGATACGTTGGATTCCACGAGGTCAATTGTGTTAGGGGACTCGCTAGTCTGAGGTACAGACAGACGGTTCTGTGGACAACAGCGAAATAAGCAGAATGGTGTGCTGCTTCCC
>NW_025174430.1:0-1920 GCF_004010195.1 Chiloscyllium plagiosum | reverse complement strand
CCTTTACCCCTTCATTGCCCCCTTTACCCCCTCACTGCCCCTTTACCCCCCTCACTGTGCCCTTGCCCCTCCCTATCCATTTGTTACTCCAGTTTGTGTGTGTCTGCTGCTTCAGAGGGGCCGGTGAAAATCTGTGGGGAAAGGGCAGAGAGACAAGGCAAGGCTGGGTTTGCAGAAATATGATGGGCCTTATGACCTCGTTTGAACTGCATCATTTTCTGATTGGAACATGGATATGGAACTAGGCTAACCCATGTTATAAGGTAATATATAATTAGATTAATTACTTACAGTGTGGAAACAGGCCCTTCGGCCCAACAAGTCCACACCGACCCTCCGAAGCGCAACCCACCCAGACCCATTCTCCTACATTTACCCCTGCCCCTAACACTATGGGCAATTTAGCATGGTCAATTCACCTAACCTGCACATTTTTGGATTGTGGGAGGAAACCGGAGCACCCGGAGGAAACCCACGCAGACACAGGGAGAACGTGCAAACTCCACACAGTCAGTCGCCTGAGGCGGGAATTGAACCCGGGTCTCTGGCGCTGTGAGGCAGCAGTGCTAACCACTGTGCCACCGTGCCACCCCCACCGTGCCGCAATAATCTGCATAATGATGAGGAGTAAACTCTTACTCTTAACGAAATGTTGTTGACACCTGCACTGTGGCTTCCTGTGATATTAGTCAATCAAATAATACAGCACAAGATCCAGCAGCGTCACTGGCACCTGCGTGGGGCGGGGGGGGGGGATCCAGCCAGGATTTATAATGACGAGGGTGTGGGGGAAGGTGAGATAGCCCCAAAGAATGGCAACACTATCGAACACCTTTCACTGTCAATTTTGTAACAAGCTACAAGTGACAGTAATTAAATCAAATCAGTGATCAGGATTACACAACTCACAGACAGTCCAAGATATTCAATGAATCTAAACTTTAAAGAGGATCTGAGAGAAAACAGCTTTCACCCAGAGTGAGTATGGAATGTGCTGTCTGAGAGGATGATGGAGGCAAGGACTCTCACAACGTTTCAGAATCATCTGGATGAGCACCGAAAATGTCAGGGCGAACTAGGCTGTGGAGCAAGTGGAGGTAAATGGGAGTAATGTGGGGTGGTGTTTGTTGGTTAGCATCTACATGGTGGGCCGAAGGGTCTCTTGCTTTGACTCCAGGACTCAAACCTTCTAATTTGCAAGCATGTGATGTGAATATGTGCGACAATGGATCCGAACCCCAACGTACTTAAAGAAAAATTGAACTTCTAATATGCATAAAGCCATAAGAAGGTAGTGAGTGTAAATTTGTTGTCCACTCAGAGAAGAACCCAGGCATGTCACACTTGAAGGTGCCAAGGGAATTTCAAATATCATCCCCTCAAAGGGAGAGACACATCAAAACAAATTAGACCATGATCTCCTATGGCTACGGAAGTAATGCGGGCTGACCCCCACCCTGTACCTGCCCCCAGCAAAAGGCAGTTTCTTACACAGAGAGGCTGAATACATTGGGGCAATTTTCCATGGAGTGTCAGAGGGTGAGAGATAACCTTATAGAGGTTTATAAAATCATTAGGGTCATGGATAGGGTTAAATAGGCAACGTCTTTTCTCTGGGGTGGGGGTGTCCACAACTAGAGGGCACAGGTTTAAGGTTAGAGGGGAAAGGTTTAAAAGGAACCTGAGGGGCAACTATTTCACACAGAGGGTGGTGCGTGTCTGGAATGAGCTGCCAGAGGAAGTGGTGGAGGCGGGTTCAATTGCAACATTTAAAAGGAATTTAAAAGGATGGGTATATGAATAGGAAGGGTTTAGAGGGAAATGGGTCAAGTGCTGGCAAATGGGATTAGATTAGTTGGAATACCTAGTTGGTACAGACAAATTGAAGAGAAAGTGAGGGCTGCAGATGCTGGAGATCAG
>NW_025174429.1:0-1920 GCF_004010195.1 Chiloscyllium plagiosum | reverse complement strand
GACACAAAGAAAAGCTCACCTTGCGTCATAATCGATTAAATTTCGAGAGGTAAAGAACTATCCCAGATTGCACTATTTGAAGTCAACATTAACGGTTTTACTATTGAGGTCCAACGAATAGCGTGTGCACCAGTATTTACAACTCCTTCCTCGTAAACCTATCTTTTGTCTCTCCCTCTACTTGTCTGCTGAAAAAAAAGAATACGTTTTTAAAAACAAAAACACTTTTCAAAACTGGTCAGCTTTGTCGATTTTACTCTGTAGATTTTCCTCTGGGTTTATCTGGGTTATTTTTTCTTCCGTCCTCTGCTGTACAACTTTTCTTATGGACAGGAACTTTTAAGAAAGAGATATGGTTCACAGTCTATACTTGTTGGTGTTTGCCAGTTTCCTCCTAACTGCTCAAAATATCCGGCTTTATAAGACAACACATTCGAATAATTTCATTAGCTTGAAGTCATCAAAATATTAAATTCACAACCGACTGGATTTAGGTAACTGGCGCACAATTTCATCTGATTGGCCGAATTTGATTTGGTTTTGTTTCATGGCAACCAACTCCAAGTATATGTTTCAATCAAGTGTTACATTTATATGATGTTTACATCTTAATGTGCTTTCGGTCAGTCCTTGTTAGCTTTGTCTCTTTTATAAAGTTACAGTACACACCTACACCATCATAACAGTTCTTTCGCAATATTCAACAAAAATCTACTTACTCGAACCTCTTCTCCATTTTTGATCCTGTGTTACGATGGCTAGTCTGACGAACGCGAGGCTCCTGGCATTATTCACAACCCGATTCCATAGCGAAGTGCCCTGATTAGGGCAATGCCACCGCCATTGTGAATCAAAGAAGACATGCAGCATCAGCATCTCATGGTACCCTCAGTACCTTTCCAGACATTCCATTGTAAAAGGAAACAACTCTATGTGGTTTCGTGTCATGGCGAAACAGGACATTTCCCACAACAGTGTAGCATCACGCGGCCATTCCTCGGTCAAAATAAGACGCTTTCACATTTACCCTTTTCCCATGCATATTTCAACTTTATCTAATTGCTCGTTGTGCTATCCAATTCACCCTTCGCAATTAAACATCAATGGTCTACTTTGAACGTAGTTTTAATCCTACCACCGCACAGAGACTTTTTTGACACATTTTGGCTTCGCATTGTTTGTGACATAACTAGCGCACAAGTGAACACTGAACACGAAATCAACTGAAGAGCAGCAGAATCTGCACCATTGTTATGGTAAATAACAGTTGATTCAAAACTTGAAGAATATGAGGCACACAATGAGGCAGCACATTTCATACTCAATAAATAATTTGGTTCTTTTCACTGTTTAGTCATTTAACAATGAGACTAAAGGGATATTTCAGCACTATCTTCCACGCTCTCTGAACTCAGTGGGTCATGGAATAAATGCATGTGTAGCATCTCAGCAGGTGTATGATGAAGCCAATTTTACATACCAGGACGAGGATTGACATGAATCTGTAGCCAAAGAAATGCATACGTCTCCACAGAGAGCAAAACATCAATATTCTTCTCAACAACGCAAAAGCTCCTGAGATAACAAGCAATAAACTGATTGATTTCCTTTGATACTCCGTCTCTGGGTCTCTGGAAACCTTCCCACTTTTGTGAACCCCGGAGTATCCTGCCGTTTTTGTTGGTCACTGAGATGTTAATGTTAGTAGAAGGGTTGCGAACAAGAGTCAGAATAAAATGAATACATGTTGATAAAATATGTTGCAGGAATTCATTTGTTGTTCATTCCACTGAAATGTTCGAGCTACTAAAAACAACACAAAACCACCGAGCATTCTCAAAAGTGCACAGGCTTATTAACATCAAAACCCAGGGAATGTTCAATGTGAAGCTCAACCCAATCATTCCAACCGAAACCTCA
>NW_025174428.1:0-1920 GCF_004010195.1 Chiloscyllium plagiosum | reverse complement strand
CCATCACGCCCCGACACACCTCCCACGGTTCAGAAACCGTCACGGACCATCATCCCCTCCCACTGTACAGTAAGCAATCACTGCCCGATATACCTCCCACTGTACAGTAACCATCACGACTCGACATACCTCCCACTGTACTGTAACTTTCACGGCCCAACATACCTCCCACTGTATAGTAAACATCACGGCCTGATATACATCCCACTGTGCAGTTACTGTCACGACCCAACATACCGCCCCCTGTACAGTAACCATCACGGCCTGACATACCTCTCACTGTTAAGTAACCATCACGGCCCAACTTACCTCCCAATGTACAGTAACAATCACGGCTCGACATACCTCCTACTGTACCGTAACCATCACGGCCAGACTGTCACGACCCAACATACAGTATCCATCATGGCCCGACATACCTCTCACTGTAAAGTAACCATCACGGCTCAACTTACCTCCCAATGTACAGTAACAATCACGGCTCGACATACCTCCTACTGTACCGTAACCATCACGGCCAGACATACCTCCCACTGTACAGTAAACACCACGGCCCGACATCACACCCACTCTATAGTAACCATCAAACCCGACATACCTCCCACTGTGCAGTAACCATCACGGCCAGACATACCTCCCACTGTACAGTAACCATTTCAGCCTGACATAACTCCCACTGTACAGTATCCATCATATCTCCCACTGTACAGTAACCACCACGGCCCGTCATACCTCCCACTGTACAGTAACCATCACAGCCAGACCTACCTCCCACTGTACAGTAACCATCACGGACCGATATGCCTCCCTCTGTACAGTAAACATCACGTCCCGACATACCTCCCACTGCACCGTAACTATTACTGCCCGACATACCACCCACTGTACAATAGCCATCACGGCCCGACATACCTCCAACTGTACAGTAACCATCCCCGCCCTACATACCTCCCAATGTACAGTAACCATCACAGCCCGACAAACCTCTCTCTCACAAACTTGATTGAATCTCTTGAGGAAGTGACAAAATTCATTGATGACGGCATAGGGTTGGATGTTAGCCGTTTGCACCTTAGCAAGACCTTTGATATGGTTCTTTATGGCAGGCTCATACAGAAGGTGAAGTGAAATGGGATCAGCGGTCATTTAGTAAGATGGATAGAGAATTGCTTGGTCACAGAGTAGTGATGGAACAGTGTTTTTGTGACTGGAGATCTGTAAATAGATTGGTGGAGTTGCAGATTGTGAGGATAAGTGCCAGAGAATACAGCAGGATGTAGGTCTCCTGCAGACTTGGGTAGAGAAAACACAGATGTAACTTTATCTGGACAACTGTGACGTGATGCGTTTTAGAAGGTCTAATGCAGGAGAGAAGTATACAGTAGATGGAAAAACTACTGTTTGCATCAACATCCAAAGGGTGTACAGCTCCACATTCCCCTAAAAGTGGTAACACGGGTGGATAGGGTGATCAGGAAAACTGATGGCAAACTTGCAGACATGCATCAGAGCATACAATATGAACATTAGCAGGTCACATTGCAGCTGTAGAGAAACTTGGTTCGGGCACATTTGGAATATTGTGTACAGTACTGGTTGCCACACGAGCAGAACGATGTGGAAGTGTTGGAGAGGTTGTGGAAAGATTTCCCAGCATGTTGCTTGGTTTTGAGGGTATTAGCCAGAAGGAATCATTGAACAAACATGGTTTGTGTGCAGCTGGGCATCATTGGCTATGGGGCTACCTGATAGATATTTACAAAATTATCAGAAGCATAGATAGAAGGACAGGTAGAGGCTTTTTCCCAGAGTAGAAATATCAATTACTCAGGACTGTAGGTTTTAGGTAAAAGGGAGAAAGTTCAGGAGATATGATAAGCAAGTTTGTTTTTGCTGTTCCAGACAGAATGTGAAAGTGCC
>NW_025174427.1:0-1920 GCF_004010195.1 Chiloscyllium plagiosum | reverse complement strand
TGGTGACCAACCTTCATGCAGAAGGTTACTCAGATGCCCCTGCATAGCAAATGATGCAACTTTTTAAAAATCATGTAATAATCCAACCAACCAAACAGTAGGACTTTACATTTATGAACATTCTATTCCAAATGCCAGACCATTGCCTACTCACTCAATATATTTATGTTCCTCTGCAAAGTTTCACAGTCCTCCGCACACTTTGTTCTGCTACTCATCTTAGTGTCATATGCAAACTTTGACACCCTACATGTGGTCACCAACTCCAAATCATCTGTATCAATTCTAAATAATCGCAGTCCCAACACTGATCCCTGAGGTACACTATTAGTCACTGATTGCCAGTCAGAATAGTACTCACTTATCCCCACACTTTGCTTCCCGTTAGTCAACCAATCTTCTATCCATGCTAATACTCTACTCCTAATGCCATGCACCTTTATATTATGCAACAGCCTCTTGCACAGCAATTGTTGAAGGCCTTTTGGAAATCCGGGTACACTGGGTCCCCGTTGTCCACCTTGCTCGAAATGTCTTCATAGAATTCCAAAAGATTTGTGAAGCATGACCTGCCCTACATGAACCCATGCTCTGTCTGTCCAATGGGACAATTTCTATTAAGATTCCCTGCTATTTCTTCCTTGATAATAGACCCAAGCATCTTTCCCACTACAGAGAATAAGATAACTTGTGTATAATTCCCCACCTTTTGTCCACCTCCTTTTTAAAAACGTGGCATCACTTTTGCTGCTTTCCAATCTGCTGGGACTGCCACAGAGTCCAGTGAATTTCGGAAAATTACTGCCAGTGCATTTGCTATTTCTCCTGGCATCTCCTTTAGTACCCTGGGATGCATTCCATCAGGGTCAGAAGACTTTTCTGTCATTAGCTCAATCAACTCCAACAGTCCAACACTAGCTGTTCCGTAATAATGATAGTTTCCAAATCCTCACCTATCTTTGTCTCTTTGCTAATTATTGGCAAGACATTTGTTTCCTCCACTGTGATATCCCATAATTAAATGTTCCTTCTCATTTTCCAAAGGATCAACATTTACTTTAGCCACTCTTTTCTCATTCAATATAAAATTTTGCTATCTGTCTTTATAGTCTGTGCTAGTTTATTTTTCTCATGTTCTATCTTACGTTTCTTTATAGCTCTTCTGTGGCTTTCTGTTGACCTTTAAAGTTTTCCCAGTTCTAGTGTCAGGCTGGTTTTGGCCACTTTGCATGCCTTCTCTTTCAATTTGATCGCTTTCCTTCGATACCCTTCGCAGAGTATGCCTTTTCTTACAGTCCTTCCTTTTCACTGGAATATAGCATTGCTGAGCACTTTGTAAAGTGCCTTTGAAAATTTTCCACTGCTCATCAATTGTCCCACCATAAAATCTTTGTTTCCAGTCTACTTTACCCAGGTTCTCCCTCATTCTATTGTAGTTCCCTGTGTTGAAGCACAGGACCCAGGTAGAAGATTTTATCTTCACACTCTCCATATGTATTCTAAATTCAACCATACAGTGATCACTTCTTTCCAGAGGATCCCTAACTCTGAGGTCATTAATTATTCCTGTCTCATTGCACAGGGCCAGATCCTGGATAGATTGCTCTCTTGTCAGTTCCATTTCATACTGTTTAAGAAAACTATCATGGATACACTTAATAAACTCAAGGCTACCCTGACTGAGCTGGTTCGATCAATCTACATGTAGATTAAAATCACCCATGGTAATAGCCGTACCATTTTTACAGGCAATAGTTATTTCTTTGTTTATTGCCCATCCCAATGTGATATTATTTGGTGGCCTGCACACTACACCTGTCAGTGACTTTCTTGTTAGAATTTTGAATGCATCATTCCTGTTTCTCCTAATGTACAGCAATAACAACCATTTGCATTGTATGGAATCTTTCACAATGGCAA
>NW_025174426.1:0-1920 GCF_004010195.1 Chiloscyllium plagiosum | reverse complement strand
TCCTTCTCACTCTCTCTCTCTCTCCCTGTCTCTCACTCTGTCATTTTCTCACTCCACCTCCTTGACTCTTACTACCCATCTCTCTCTCTCCACTTTCTCCATCTCGACTCTCTCCATGTCTCTCTCTTTTTGTCACTCTCCCTTTCTCTTTCTCTTTTTCTCTATTTCAGATGCAATCAGAAATGTATTTCATGTTCCTCCCCTACTGTGGGGGTAAAACCTGAGAGAGACCAGGCACTGAGGCAAACTCTTCCCAATGCCCCTTCCCCCAGTCACTGGGACAGAGCAGAGAGGTCCAGGGAGAAAGAGGAAGAGAAACTACAGGAGAGAAAGAAAGATGGACGGACAGACAGTGAGAGGGAGTGGAGAAAACAAGAGAAAGACAGGCAGATAGGGGCGGCGGCGGGGAAAGGAAATGAGAAGAATTGAGAGAGCAGAAGAGAGACAGACAGAGAGAGAGAGAGAGAGTGAAACTCCAGGAAGAGAAATACAATGTCAGACAGAAACAAGGTGAAAATGAGGAGACAAAGACAGGGAGAGAAGTTCAGGCAGACAGCAAGACAGAAATCCGAGGGAGAGATGTAGGACAGAGAGAGTTGCAACAACACAGAGATAGAGTTGAGAGAGCGGGGTGGTGGTGGGGGCTGATGTGATATGGCTAGAGTGATGTACAGACAGGAATATCAAGATCCCACAGAGCTGAGAGACAGATGCAGAGAGAGATGAGCAATGTGTTAGTTTTGTGAAAGACTGAATGATTACGCATTCCTGAAAAACCTGGTGAGGTGACAAAGAGGGAAGGGAATCTACTGGGAAATGGAAACAGGGCAGAGATGTGAAGGATGTTGAGAGATAGGGATTGAAGGAAAGATGTGGGAGAGAGAACTGGGAACACAAAAATAGACATGAGAGCTGTAGAGAGAGAGGGAAGCAGTGAAATCTGTGGGATCAGATCCCTCTCTAACATTTTGCGCCTTTGTCTATCCCTGTTCCCACAGACGGCCTGAATCCCACAATTCGTGTGTGTGTGTGTGTGTGTGTGTGTGCACGCTTTAGTCTGATGATTCCTCATGGCAGAATAATTTGATTCTCTGTCTCTATATTGTCCTAGTTTCAGCTCCCAAATCAATGGTTGAATCATCCACAATCCTATTGAATACCTGAGCTCGCTCGAGGGGCTAGATGGTCTCCTCCTGTTCCCATTTTGGATGGTCTTATATTCTAAATGCTACCTCCCAGCTCTTGGCCCCCACACTGGAGGTTATGCTGACACAAGGGCCTGATCTGTAGAGTTTGGCCCTCTTCCGTGGGTCTCGGAGGGAACCAGCCTGATTTGGATTGGAGTTGCAGCCTCCCCGTGAGAAGTGAAATCTCCTCGAAATCCCCTTCAGTCTCTCACTGTAAGGTGGACCAGGCCAGTCTCGGGGAAGCAAACAGCAGGCCAGGTCTGCTCTGTCCTCCAGCTCCATTTCAGAAGGCCACAAGGGAGGGGCTTGTTTCCTTCAACAGGTTCCCGTGCTCTCCCTTCTGGGTTAGGGTGGGGCCGAATGGCCTTGCTTCTGGCTCCTATTGAGGTGCAGGCTGACTATGATTGGGTTATACAGGGCATGCCCCTGGAGTAAGGTCAGTTACCTCAGTTGGCTGAGCAGTTAGTTTACCACACCAGCTAGAGTTACTCTGAAGGATTCTCCTCCCAACATCTCTCCTCAGCTGGGCCATGGTGACCCTCTGATTAAATTCCCACCAGACACCGCTCTGTAATGAGGAGCTGTCCCATGCTCTGCTAAGACTACGGTGACATTACATTGGTTTGTACCTGGAACACTATGTGCAGGACTAGTTACTGCATTGCCAGAGGGATATTAGTGTGTGAGGAAGGTTTACTGTATGAATTCCCACTGGAATGAACAGCACTCTCTT
>NW_025174425.1:0-1920 GCF_004010195.1 Chiloscyllium plagiosum | reverse complement strand
ACAGTGAAAAGCAGCGACGCTTCTCCTGCTAATGTATTATATGTAATGCAGAAAGAAGTGGAGACGCTACATTTGCTACTTTACTTTCCATGATGCAGGCGAAGGCAGAGACGCTGCTCCTGGTCCTTTAATTTCTAAGATGCTTGAGGAAACATAGGCGCTGCCCGTGCTAATTTAATTTGTGCAATTCAGTAGGAAGCAGATTCGCTGCCCGTGATACTTCCCTCTTGATAATATACGAGGAAACAGACACGCTGTTTCTGCTACATTACTTTCTACAACACAGCAGGAAGCGGAGCCGCTGCTCCTGCTGCATTGCTTCATGTGATACAGGCAGAAGAAGAGACACTGATTCTGCCACTTTACTTTTCATGAAACAGCAGGAAACTGAGACTCTCTTCCTGCTACTTTTCTTACTATAATACAGGAGGAAACTGAGACTCTGCATCTGTTACTCTATTTTCTAATGTACAAGATGAAGCAGAGAAGCTGCTCCTGCTCTTTTTCTTCCTATAACACAGGGGAAAGCAGAGTCGATATACCTGCAACATTACTTACTACGATGTAGGAGGATGCAGAGAGGGTGCTCCTGCGACTTTATTTTTTACAATACAGGAAAGATGGAATGTTGCAATAACCACTTTAGTTTCTGAGATGAAGGAAGAAGCAGAGACGCTGATCCTGCTACTTTACTTTCTGTGATAAAAGAGAGAGCAGAGACGTCGCTCCTGCGACGTTAAAATCCATGATACGTTGCTGAGACGTTCTTCCTGCTACATTACTTTAATTAATTCTGGAGGAATCAGAGACGTTGAAATATTCACTTTACTTTCTATGACACAGTAAGAAGTAGAGATGCTGCACCTGTGACGATATTTTCTATGATATAAGAGGAAGCAGACACTCTGTTCCTGTTATTTTACTTTCGACAATTTCCGAAGGAAGTCGGGATTCAGTGGTGCTGGAAAAGCATAGCAGGTCAGGCAACATCCGAGGAGCAGGAAAATGAACGTTTTGGGCTAAAACCTTTTGTCGCCATCTGAGATTCGACTGACTGTGGTGTTATCATCAGCGAAGTTGTAAAAGGCATTAGTCTGTTTTCCATTCTATCACACAGGAGGAAGCATAGACGCTACTCCTGCTACTTTACATTCATTTATGCAGGAGGAAGCATTTATACTGTTCCTGTTCTTTTGCTTCCTACAATATGCAATGAACGGAGACGCGGCTCCTGCTACTTTATTTTCTATGAAACAGGAGGAAACATAGGCGTCACTCCTGCTAATTTACATTCTGTAATACATTAGGAAATGGCGAAGCTCCACCTGATATTTTAAATTCTCCAATAACGGTGGAAGCATAGACGGCATGCCTGGCACTTTACTTTCTATAATACAGGAGGAAGCAGAGACGCTGCGTCTGCCACATGTTTCTTCACTGCGATACAGGAAGAAGTAGAGACGCCACTCCTGCTACTTTACTTTCTATCATCCAGGAGATATTTAATTACTGAATGGGAAAATTTGTGGAGTATGTCATGGAAATGGAAAATTGAGGCAGCTTACTTCTGAATAGCTGAACTGCTGAGGTGTGGCAATAAATAGGTGAATGAGTCTGGACAACATTGAATATGCAGGTGAGAGTAGGGCGCCCATCAATGGAGAGTCGGTAAATGGGAGAACTGGTAGTGGGCAACACTTAGTGCAGAACCTGTTCAGGACATGAATAAATGAGGGAATTGATGTATTGCAAAACTGAATTGGAGAATTGATGGAGGGTAGCAGGAAATGTGAGAGTCGTTGCAGGGTGTCAATGACATGGGGAATTGGAGGTGAGTTCGTGTAAATGGGAGAACATCGGCAGGCAATCAGTCAATAAGATAAATTGTGCAAAGGAGTAATAAAGGGGAGATTTGAAGGA
>NW_025174424.1:0-1920 GCF_004010195.1 Chiloscyllium plagiosum | reverse complement strand
TCAGTAATTCTCTCTCGCTCGATTAATATCTCCCTCTGTTACTCTCTCTCTCGATAACTATCTCCCTCTGTAACTCTCTCTCTCGATAACTATCTCCCTCTGTAACTCTCTCTTTCTCAATAACTATCTCCCTCTGTATCTCTCTCTCTCTCGATAACTATCTCCCTCTGTAACTCTCTCTCTCTCTCGATAACTATCTCCCTCTGTAACTCTCTCTCGATAAATGTCTCCCTCTGTAACTGTCTCTCTCGATAACTATCTCCATCTGTAACTCTCTCTCTCGATAACTATCTCCCTCTGTAACTCACTCTCTCTCTCTCGATAACTATCTCCCTCTGTAACTCTCTCTCTCTCTCAATAACTATCTCCCTCTGTAACTCTCTCCCTCTTGATAACTATCCCCCTCTGTAACTCTCTCTCTCTCGATAACTATCTCCCTCTGTAACTCTCTCTCTCTCAATAACTATCCCCTCTGTAAATCTCTCTCTTCGATAATTTTCTCCGTTTGTAACTCTCTCTCTCTCTCTCTCGATAACTATCTCCCTCTGTAACTCTCTCTCTCGATAACTATCCCCCTCTGTAACGCTCTCTCGATAACTACCTCCCTCTGTCACTCTCTCTGTCTCGATAACTATCTCCATCTGTAACTCTCTCTCTCAATAACTATGTCCCTCTGTAACTCACTCTCTCTCTCGATAACTATCTCCATCTGTAACTCTCTCTCTCGATAACTATGTCCCTCTGTAACTCACTCTCTCTCTCGGTAATTATCTCCCTCGGTAACTCTCTCTCTCTCTCGATAACTATCTCCCCTCTGTAACACTCTCTCTCGATTACTATCTCCCTCTGTATCTATCACTCACTCGATAACTATCTCCCTCTGTAACTTTCTCTCTCACGAGAACTATCTCCCTCTGTAACTCTCTCTCTCAATAACTATCTCCATCTGGAACACTCTCTCTCGATAACTATCTCCCTCTGTAACTCACTCTCTCTCTCGATAACTATTTCCCTCTGTAACTCTCTCTCTCTCGATAACTATCTCCCTCTGTAACTCTCTCTCACTCTCGATAACTACCTCCCTCTGTAACTCTCACTCTCTCGATTACTATCTCCCTCTGTAACTTTCTCTCTCATGATAACTATCTCCCTCTGTAACTCTCTCTCGATTACTATCTCCCTCTGTAACTCTCTCTCACTCTCTCTCGATAACTATCTCCCTCTGTAACTCTCTCTCTCTCTCTCTCGATAACTATCTCCCTCTGTAACTCTCTCTCTCGATAACTATCTCCCTCTAACTCTCTCTCGATAACTACCTCCCTCTGTAACTCTCTCTCTCTCGATAACTATCTCCATCTGTAACTCTCTCTCTCGATAACTATGTCCCTCTGTAACTCTCTCTCTCGCGATAGCTTTCTCCCTCTGTAACTCACTCTCTCTCTCGATCACTATCTCCCTCTGTAACTCTCTCTCTCTCGATAACCATCTCCCTCTGTAACTCTCTCTCTCTCGATAACTATCTCCCCTCTGTAACTCTCTCTCTCTCTCGATAACTATCTCCCTCTGTAACTCTCTCACTCTCGATAACTATCTCCCTCTGTAACTCACTCTCTCTCTCGATAACTATCTCCCTCTGTAACTCTCTCTCTCTCGATAACAATCTCCCTCTGTAACTCTCACTCTCTCGATTACTATCTCTGTCTGTAACTTTCTCTCTCACGATAACTATCTCCCTCTGTAACTCTCTCTCTCGATTACTATCTCCCTCTGTAACTCTCTCTCTCGATAACTATCTCCCTCTGTAACGCTCTCTCTCTCTCGATAACTATCTCCCTCTGTAACTCTCTCTCTCGATAACTACCTCCCTCTGTAACTCTCTCTCTCGATAACTACCTCCCTCTGTAACTCTCACTCACTCTC
>NW_025174423.1:0-1919 GCF_004010195.1 Chiloscyllium plagiosum | reverse complement strand
TCTAAATAGTAGCCAGTTGGCCGTTCAATTTCAGTATCATCTTCGAGTAGCAGGACACCTCTGATTCCTATATCGCTAGCAGCAATTGCAAAATTTAAGGATTTCAAAATAATTGGTTTAATTCAGACTGGTGCGGTGTTTCATACTGCTTTTAAATTCTCAAGTAGTTCCTCGCATTGTTCTGTCAACCAAGTTTTTTGTTGTTTTTCTCAGTAAATCTGCTAATTGTGCCATGACGCCTCTGAAGATTTTACATTCTTCAATTAGAATCCTCTTAGTCCCAAAATTCCAAACGGCTCTTTCTTTAAGGATAGTTGCGGAAATTCTTCGATGATCTTCACCTTGGCATTTCCTGGGATCACAATTCCATGACCGATGTTATGTGCCAAGAACGTCACCTCTGCTTTTGCGACTTTTGTTCACTTTCAGTTTATTACCAATTTTGTTTCTCATAATCGATCAGAGATCTCTGCTAACTTTACCATGTATTATTTCCATGATTCGCTAAAGATCACTACATCACCCAGATAAAGTGTACATTTTCTTAACGCAGTCAAAACTCTGTTCTTGAGTCGTTGGAATACGGCTGGTGTGATCCTCATTCCAAAGTGCATCACTTTGTAGCCCATTTTGTGTTCCAACAGCAGAAACTCCTTTTGCTTTTTCTGATAAAGATACATGCCAATAACCACACAGTAAGTCAAACGTTTTGAAGTAAATGGCTTATCCAACTTTCTCTGTACAGTCCTCAAATCATAGTATCTGGTATGAGTCCAATTCTGATATGGCGTCGATCTTCCAGTAGTCCACAAAATATCAGTGAGTCCGTCAGGTTTAAGGACTATCACGATGGGGGAACTCCACTCACTCTGACTCGGTTCGGTGATATCTTCATTGAGAATCACATTTACTTCCTTCTAGGCCTGTCTGGCTTTGAGAGGATTAAGCCCGTGGGGGTGTTGTTTCATCACAACGGCATTCTCTTCCTCGACTCATGCGCAATAGAGTTTGTCCTCCCCACCTTATTCTTGCGTATATCCTGAAATAAACTTTTCAAATCTACTCTTTGCTCCTCAGACAGATAGTCCATCAGCCTATCCCATTCCTTAATGAATGAATTCCGAGTTGGATTCATGCAGTCAGTTGATTCGCACGCCTTCTGGTGGACAGGTTCGTGAAAAGTACAGTGCTGGGGGCAGTCATTGTAGTGTTAAAGTGTTATAATTATTGTACTATTTCAGTAAAATATATGATGAAAATGTTTACGTATATTCTGCTTTCATTTCTGTTCGCCAAAGTGCTGTTTTTACTTCGATTATAAGTGATACTTTTGAAGGTTGCCGTAACCATTTCCCCCCCCCTGCTGCGGCCACATTTATTACATTACGTGATTTTTGATAACATGGTGTCCCACGGGAACAAAACTACAGCGTGAAAACTACCTGAAGACAGCTGGGTCCAAAGACATTTCTTGAACAGTACAGAGGTTTTACAGGTTTTCTTAACAGAGAGATTAGGAAGCAAAGTGGTTATATCAGACAACGTGGAATAAAAAACATTGAACATTACAGTGCATTACAGGCCTTTCGGCCATTGATGTTGTGCCCAACTGTGAAACCAATCTGAAGCTCACCCAAATGTTTATCTAATGGCCATTTAAATGACCTTAAAGTTGGTGAGTCTACTACTGTGGCAGACAGAGCATTCCACGTACCTACTACTCACTGAGTAAAGAAGCGACCTCTGAAATATGTCCTCTATCACGCCTCAGTTTAAAACTATGTGCCCTCGTGATGGCCACCACCATCCGAGGATAAAGGCTCTCATTAAACCTCTGATTTTCTCATATGTTTAAACTTAGTCACATACAAACCTTCTTCTCTATGATGATAACAGCCTCAAGTCCCTCAAACTTTCCT
>NW_025174422.1:1282-1919 GCF_004010195.1 Chiloscyllium plagiosum | reverse complement strand
TGACCCTCCCACAGCACCCGCTCCCTCAGCGATGACCCTCCCACAGCACCCACTCCCTCAGCACTGACCCTCCCACAGCGCCCACTCCCTCAGCACTGACCCCCAGCCTGCGAAGTGAGATTATCTTTCTCAGGTTGTAATGACATTGCTCTGTCTGATTCCCCTGACAGTCCCACCAGCTGAAGGAGGGAATGATGGGGCTTCAGTGAGATGTGTCTGTGTACCTCCGTGTCACTAACATCGCATAGTTGTTCACTGCAACTCAGCCTGTTCCATTTCTGAACTGGATAAACACTTTATTGATGCACTCTATACATTATATATATAGTATTCTCTATGCTTTTACATTCATTAAATTGCTTATATATCTGTGTGGTGCTCTTGACGAGATTCAAAATGGTCGCCCAATAGCCATTGACCAATTCAGCTTGGGCCCAGACTAATGCGGGCTGGAGATCTCCCAGCCGTTTTGCCTTTGTCGACATCAATTCCCTCCTTAGCCGTCCTGCTGAGCAGCACCCACCCACCCCCAAGGCGGCATCAGCCTCACAACCAAGGCCTAGTCACTAGGCCGAAGCCTGGGCGATTCCTGCGGGGCTACCAGTCTGGGGTGGGGGTAGGCGTTCAGCCATCGAGG
>NW_025174422.1:0-1255 GCF_004010195.1 Chiloscyllium plagiosum | reverse complement strand
GAGTGGTCCCGACGGGTTCAGTTCTGGGCCCTGGAATGCATGGGAAGTGGAGGTTTACCCAGGAGATGCCAGGGAATGGGGACCACGGAGAGAGAGAGAGATGTCAGAGTTGGTGCGATTTGGCGGCAGAAGCAGATCATTGGAGGAACTTTCAACGTTGAGGGGGGGAGGTGGGGCTAGAAATTAGCCCAAGAAACAACAGAGCAACTGTGGGGTGGGGGCAAGGGCAAAGCAGCAGTGACCTCAGAGGGCTAGTACACGCGAACGGCCCCGTCCCGTTCCAACAAGGAGGAGAGAATCCAAGAGGTGACTGGAAAACCGCGTTCAAAATGGCGGACACCCTCACTGCTCTTCGCCCCCCCCCCCCCCATGCCCACCTCACTGGGGGTGGCCATTGCTGTGGGCAAGCAGACGCCAAGCTGTGGGATCGTACTGAGGGAAACGGGCACCGGAGGTGGCGTTCCACTTTCCCCTCGGGCTCTGCGCTGATCCTGGAGCTCCCGATTTCCCAGCACTCCCCTCCCGCCCTTCTTCATCCCGCCCACCCACCAACCTGAACGTGCTCTCTCTCTGCTTCGGAGAGAGGGTGGGGGGGAGAAGGGAGGACTGCAGATCCGAGTCGGAGTCCATGACGCTGGGAAGAGTCGACGTCTCGGGGAATGAGAGAGAGGTGTCTTTGACCTGCAGTGCTGGGGCAGTTCAGGAGAGCGATTGAGAGGGAGGGGGAGAGAGGCAATGAGAGGATGCATGAGGAAGAGGAAATAAGTCAGATGTTGAGAAAACGGGGAGAGAAAGGGATGCAGAGAGAGGAAGACAGAGGGAGAAACAGCAGGTGAAATAAAGGCTGACCGCACAGGAGGGACGAAGGAGGGATGTTTGAGGCTCTGGCTCCCTGATGTGAGAGAGAGAGAGGAAGAGGCGATGGTAATCTGCCCAGACAGGCCTGCTGTAAATTAGATCAGTGCCTCCCTGGGTAATGTGTGAGTGACGTGCTCATTTCCCCACCGTCAGCTTGGGATCCCATCGGCGCTTCAGCCTCCGGGGGGAAGGTCGGTAGTCGGCGAGCAGAATTCAGCTCCGCGTTCCCGTTCCCCCCATCCCCACCCTGCGTTCCCATTCAGGCACATCCACCTGCCAGCCCAGCTGTGACCCCACCTTCCCTTGTATGTGTCTCTCCATCCCACTGTCACTATTTCGCTCTCTCTGTCTCTATCTTTCATTATGTGTGTGTGTCTCTCTCACTCTCTCTGACTCA
>NW_025174421.1:0-1919 GCF_004010195.1 Chiloscyllium plagiosum | reverse complement strand
TCAAATGTAATGCCAAGGGAAATGTTATGCCCAGTAAAGAGAACAGATGGGCCAAAAGATAACACATCTGACAGGTCACAATGGATGAGCATTTGCCACGCATGCTTTGATTGCTCACACTTTTGTGTATGGGAGTTGAAAAGTCATGTTGCGGTTGTACAGGACAATGGTGAAGCCTCTTCTGGAATACTCTGTCCAGTTCTGGCTGCCCAGTAATGGGAAAGATATTATCAAGCTGGAAAGAGTTCAAAATAGATTTACCAGGATGCTGCAGGATATAGAATATTTGAGTTTTAAAGAAAGGCTGGGAGTTGTTTTCACTGGACATAGGAGGTTGACAGGTGACCTTATAGAAGTTTATCAAATAATGAGAGGCACAGATAAAGTTAATGGTAGTTGTTTTTTCCCTATGATGGGGGATTTCAAGACTAACGGGCAAACTTTTAAGGTGAGAGAAGAGAGATTTCAGAAAAGACATCAGAGGCAAATTTCTTGTGCAGAGGGCGCAGAATAAACTTCCTGATGATGTGGTGGATGTGGGTACAATTGTGCTGTTTAAAAGACATTTGGATAGATACATGAATAGGAAAGGTTTGAAGGGGTATGGACAAAGAGCAAGTGGGACTGATTTAGTTTGGGATTATGTTCAGTGTGGACTCATTGGATTGTATGTTCTATTTTTGTGCTATGTGACTCTTTGACGATAGATCTTGTGCTCGGTGTTTAGCAAGGGCTTGGAGCTCTTGACATTTTGATCAAATGATAATGCTGCCTTCAAAATCAGGAAACACATAAACAGGAAAGAAAGAACCAGCAGTTTCTGTTCATAGAGCGGGGAAGTATGGGGACGGTTTGCTCAAATGCTCACTGAAGCAGATGCACATTTTAAGAGCACAAGATCTTGATAAAATTGCATTTTAGGTTAGTTGGCATAAATATTACCATGTATCTCTGATCATTAGGCTGTAGCAGATAACAACATCAATCTAGAGAGAAAAAAAGCGACAAAGGGTTTTAAATCTGTGGCTGTAAGCCAGTGGACTGGACTCGTCAAGTGTTAAGGCCGGTGCTCCAATTCTCCTCAGAGGGATAACTGGATAAAATTATTGTAAAATCTATCAGTTTCAAGAAGTACTTTCACTGTGTTTCTATGCATTTCTTTAAATGTACAGTTAAACAGATAAGGGATATATAGAAATAAATACATCAAAATAGGCAGGTAAGTAGTCTTCTCTGTCAAAATATTGGAGCAATTTGTTGCCACCACTGTATGGCAAAATCTAGATGCTTGTCTGAATTTTGAAACATGGTTAGATTAAGGTTCTGGTCAAAGTATTTAAGTATAATACATATGTTTAAGCATTTACTGTTTTACATTACTTAAGCAAAATGTGCATTATTTTAGTGTTCCTCTGATTTCTGCCTTCCTGTCACAGGGGATTTTGGGTGGATGAAGGTAGATTGAGTGACTTGCTTGTGATCTTTCTGTTGGATTCAGTAGCATTTTGGGAATTCTGTATCTGCATGCGTTGCCACATTAAGATATCTAAAGCAATTGTGGAGTGGCATAGTGGCTCATTGGTCAGCAAGGATGCCTCACAACACCAGGCACCTGGGTTTAATTCCAGCCTCAAGTGACTGTATGTATGGAGTTTGCATGTTCTCCCCACGTCTTTGTGTGTTTTCTCCTACCATTCAAAGCAGTGCAGGGTGGTGGATTCACCATCTAAAATGTAGGTTACTGGGATAGGATGCATCACGTGTTGCATTCTCTTTAAGGATTGCTGTGGACTTGATGGACTAAATGGTCTACTTCAACACTGCAGAGTTTTATGAGAAAGCCAAAAGGGCTTGATAAAGCTTACAGCATCTCAAGGATGACTTGCTGTGTTACATTTTAATCTGCAAGACTCTTAATA
>NW_025174420.1:0-1919 GCF_004010195.1 Chiloscyllium plagiosum | reverse complement strand
AAATTATAAATTCTAAAACGCTATCTGTAAGCTAGTGTAAGCTAACATGCACTTCAAATTGCTTTCTTCACCTCCTCTTGCTGGCCAGATACCTCCTCCAATAGGGATGCAAATACCTCACACCTTACACCTATCAGCTTTATTTGAATCAACAAAATCCACATGGTCACTGGCCACCGCATTCGTGTAGCCATTTTCTCAAATGAAATTGAAAAGACTTCTACATCCTTCCCATCAAATGTAGACAATGCCTGGACGTATTTAAACAGATCCCCATCAGGCCTTTGGCTACCATAGAGTTGCTCATCCTCACTATCTTCCTCATCAGCCTACCGTCTCCCTTCATCTTCACCATGCTTAGTCGACTTTCCTCTCAAACTACTAACTTTTGAAGTTCAAAATCTCTCGTTTTTGCTTTTCTTTTCCTTTTTCTGTCTTGTATCTTCCTCTACTTTTCTTTTAATTCGACTTTTAACCATATTTCAAACTGTCTCAATTCCCTTTTTCTTTTACGTTGTGTTATCTGCAAATGAATTCCAGCCATTTCCAAAGATTCTGATGGTGTTTCCAACAAAATTTTAAATGCAAAGCTACAACTGTAAATATCTCTCTTTTTCTCACAGGCTAACACACCCCCAACTCCAGCTTGTCTGCTAATTCTAAAAGCTTTGCATTGCTCACCTTCTGTAAAATCTCCAACTTCACTTCTTCCACACCCAGAGAAGTCTTAGAGACATAAATAGGCATTGCTACACAAGCACTGTACAAACCAACCGAATTCCACACCCAGACCAAAAGTCACAAAACAAACAAAAGACGCTGCCTTTGAGCCCAAAAATCTCCCTGTGCACATTCTCCCATCCCCGCGTTGGTTTTCTCCAGGTGTGCCATTTTCTTCCCACAGCCTAAAGAAATACAGGTTAGGTGAAATGGCCATGTTAAATTGCCCGTACTGTTCAACGATGTGGAGGTTAGTTACAGTAGTCAGGGGTAAATATAGAGTAATGGGGAGGGAAATGCATCTGGGTAATTTACTTTTCGGTGGGTTGGTCTTGAGTTGATGGGCCAAATGACCTGCTTCCACACTTTAGGGATTCTAATCCTGAAGCTAATTTGGGATTATCGATTTCGAACCGGACAAGTGTCCCCAGTTTGCTGTGGAGCAGGGACACATGAAATCTCCCTGAGGTAACAGTGGCTGAAGGTCCTGAACTTAAGGGAATTTATATTTACCAGGATTTGATGTTGGAGAAGCTGTTAGGTCTGAAGGTTGATAAGTCTCCGGGGCCTAATGGTCTGCATCCCATGGTACTGAAGGAGGTGGCTCGGGAAATCGTGGATGTGTTGGTGATTATTTTCCGGAGTTCAATAGATTCGGGGTCGGTTCCTGAGGATTGGAGGGTGGCAAATGTTATACCACTTTTTAAGAAAGGTGGGCGAGAGAAAGCAGGTAATTATAGACCAGTTAGTCTGACCTCAGTGGTGGGAAAGATGCTGGAGTCAATTATAAAGAATGAAATTACTGCATATCTGGATAGTAGTAACAGGATAGGACAGAGTCAGCATGGATTTATGAAGGGGAAATCATGCTTGACTAATCTTCTTGAATTTTTTGAGGATGTAACTATGAAGTTGGGCGAGGGAAATCCAGTAGATGTAGTGTACCTGGACTTTCAAAAAGCTTTTGATAAAGTCCCACACAGGAGGTTAGTGAATAAAATTAGGGTGGATAGTATTGGGGGTAAAGTACTAGATTGGATTGAAAATTGGTTGGCTAATAGGAAACAAAGGGTAGTGATAAACGGCTCCATTTCGGAATGGCAGGCAGTGACCAGTGGGGTACCGCAGGGATCCGTGCTGGGACCACAGCTTTTTACAATATATATTAATGATATAGAAGATGGTATCTGCAATAACAT
>NW_025174419.1:0-1919 GCF_004010195.1 Chiloscyllium plagiosum | reverse complement strand
ATATACAATGCCGGAACAAGGGAATGTAAAGATTATGTACACAATGCAGGAACAGGTGAATGTAAAGATTATATACGATGCAGGAACAGGGGAGTGTAAAGATTATACACGATGCAGGAACAGGGGAACAAAGATTATACACAATGCAGTAACAGGGGAATGTAAAGATTATACACAATGCAGGAAGTGGGGAATGTAAAGTTTATACACAATGCAGTAACAGGGGAATGTAAAGTTTATACACAATGCAGTAACAGGAGAATGTAAAGATTATACATGATGCAGGAACAGGAGAATGTAAAGATTATACACGATGCAGGAACAGGGGAACAAAGATTATACACAATGCAGTAACAGGGGAATGTAAAGATTATATACGATGCAGGAACTGGGGAACGTAAAGATTATACATGATGCAGGAACAGGAGAACCTAAAGATTATACACGATGCAGGAACAGGGGAATGTAAAGATTATACACGATGCAGGAACAGGGGAACGTAAAGATTATATATGATGCAGGAACATGGGAAAATAAAGATTATACACAATGTAGGAAATGGGGAACGTAAAGATTATACACGATGCAGGAACAGGAGAATGTAAAGATTATACACGATGCAGGAACTGGGTTCCGTAAAGATTATACACGATGCAGGAAGAGGAGAATGTAAAGATTATACACAATGCAGGAACCAGGGAATGTAAAGATTATACACAATGCAGGAACTGGGGAATGTAAAGATTATACATGATGCAGGAATTTGGGAATATAAAGATTATACGCAATGCAGGAACAGGAGAATGTAAAGATTATATACGATGCAGGAACTGGGGAATGTAAAGATTATACACAATGCAGGAACCAGAGAATGTAAAGATTATACATGATGCAGGAGCAGGAGAATGTAAAAATTATATACGATGCAGGAACAGGAGAATGTAAAGATTATACACGATGCAGGAACAGGGGAATGTAAAGATTATACACGATGCAGGGACAGGACAATGTAAAGATTATACACAATGCAGGAACAGGGGAATGTAAAGATTATATACGATGCAGGAACAGGAGAATGTAAAGATTATACAGGATGCAGGAACAGGGGAACGTAAAGATTATATACGATGCAGGAACAGGGGAATGTAAAGATTATATACGATGCAGGAACAGGGGAATGTAAAGATTATACACAATCGAGAAACAGGGGAATGTAAAGATTATATACACAATGCAGGAACAGGGGAACGTAAAGATTATATATGATGCAGGGACAGGAGAAGATAAACATTATACACAATTCAGGAAGCAGGGAATGTAAAGATTATATACAATGCAGGAAAATGGGAATATAAAGATTATACATGATGCAGGAAGAGGAGAACGTAAATATTATACATGATGCAGGAACTGGGGAACCTAAAAATTATACACAATGCAGGAACAGGAGAATGTAAAGATTATACACGA
This sequence comes from Chiloscyllium plagiosum, assembly GCF_004010195.1. Classification (NCBI taxonomy): domain Eukaryota; kingdom Metazoa; phylum Chordata; class Chondrichthyes; order Orectolobiformes; family Hemiscylliidae; genus Chiloscyllium; species Chiloscyllium plagiosum. Next base: position 449 of record NW_025174419.1, on the reverse strand, counting down.
TGCAGAAACTGGGGAACGTAAAGATTATACATGATGCAGGAACTGGGGAATGTAAAGATTATGCGCAATGCAGTAACAGGAGAATGTAAAGATTATATACGATGCAGGAACAGGGGAATGTAAAGATTATACACAATGCAGGAACAGGAGAATGTAAAGATTATATACAATGCATGAACAGGGGAATGTAAAGATTACATACAATGCAGGAACAGGGGAATGTAAAGATTATACACGATGCAGGAACAGGGGAATGTAAAGATTATATACAATGCAGGAACCAGAGAATGTAAAGATTATACACGGAGCAGGAGAATGTAAAGATTATATACGGTGCAGGAACATGGGAACATAAAGATTATACATGATGCAGGAACAGGGGAATATAAAGATTATACACGATGCAGGAACAGGAGAATGCAAAGATTACATATGATGCAGGAACAGGG
>NW_025174418.1:0-1919 GCF_004010195.1 Chiloscyllium plagiosum | reverse complement strand
AGTCAAAATCTGAAGAAATGATGAATGGCAAACAGTTTGGATATTGCAAATATATAACCGATATTTCTCTTTCTAAAAACACTGACACACACACACACACACACACACACACACACACACACACACACACACACACACACAAAACCGATACACAAAATCTCTGTAATTTTAAGTTGAAAGAACTTAGTGTAATTCATGACAAAAGGAAAAGTTGAGAAAATGTCCAGAATGTTCTTCTTCTCAAGTGATTCTGTTCACACAAAGTTCTTGTGATGGGATTTCATTCTGGAAGAGTTCGATTTGACTGAATTCCCATTGCCTTAGGCAGTCAGGAGATTCGAACAATTTCTGGTCAGGAATCCTGCATGAAGGTGACACGGTCGTTCAGTGGTTAGCACTGCTGCCTCACAATGCCAGGGACTTGGGTTCTAGTTCCAGCCTCGAATGACTGTGTAAATTGCACTTTGCACATTCTCCCCGTGTCTTCGTGGGATTGTAACGTGTGTTCAAGGTTCCTCTGACAGTCCAAAAATATGTGGGGTGGTCATATTATATTACCCAGAGTGTTCTAGAATTTCTAGATTAAGTGCATTCGCCAGGGTCCTATATATATAGGGTGGGCGAATCGGTCTGGGTCGGCCATAGGCCTTGTTTTCACACTGTGGGGATTTTATGAAAATTAGAGCGGCAAAGATGACTTATGTTCTTTATCTAACATTGCTGTGATGAGTCAGAGAGAGTTAAACAGGCCGTTCCTCCTTAGGCAGATTACATTTTCTTCCTCTCTGAGTTGAATTACACATAATTCATCCTTTCCCAAACTGTATCATGTGAGATCTCCTTGCACATTGTCCGAACTATGATTCCATCCCATTCTCTGTTCCATAGAGGTACAGCATTGCTACTGTCATACACAGAGCCATACCCTGAGCAGAAAATTGGCCGAGTTGATTTGGAGATGTGTTAACATGTCGCTGCGTGATTTATAAATAAAATGTTTAATGTATTCAGAACACTGGAGTTAAAATGAATGCATCTTATTAACAAAAACAGAAGTTGCTGGAATAGCTCAGCAGATCTGACAGCATCCAGATGTCTTTTAAACGTTGTAGTTATACCAGTCTCCATCACTTCCTCTGATACCTCATTGCATAACGCTCTGCACTCTGCATGAAAGGGTGCACCTGAGCCGTCTTCAAAATTGTTGCCCTCTCACTTCTTACCAATGACTTCTAGTTTTGGACGCCCCTACCCTGGGGAAAAACCCTGACTGCTCACCCATCCATGACTGTTATGATTATATAAACCTCCACTGTTACGAAATGTAACTCCATTCAACACGAATGGCTACACTTTCAGTCATCCTGGGCCTAAATTCTGAAATTCAATATCGACACCCCTTCCTTCTCCATCAGCTTGATTAAACATATCATGAAACACCACTGTGGGATTTGATTTGAGAAAGTTTTGCCCAGAGAAAGGGACACTACCACTACGTGGCAATAACTTCAAAGCTGCAATATTGTCCTCCTGTGTGTTTGTTCATCAGCCTGTTCTGACATTCTGTGACACACCTCCACAACAGGCAGGACTTGAATCCAGACCGTCTGGTTTAGAGTTAGGGAGAATATCACACATGTTCAGCAATTGGAATCAAATCCAGAATTCTGGCTCAGAGGCAGGGGCATTACCCATTCTGCAAGATCTAAACCATTCCCAGAATTTGGGTCACATTTTAACTGCCAGCTTTCAGTCGGTGTGGATTTATTAAATTCTATTTAATATTGCTGTACTATACAAATATATTTTTCATTGTTAAACAATGCAAGATATTTGTCTCAACTGTAACTTGCTGAGTGCATGTGCTGTGCCATTGAGATAAACCATGTCGTTGGGAATGGAGGCAGTGAGCTATAAGA
>NW_025174417.1:0-1919 GCF_004010195.1 Chiloscyllium plagiosum | reverse complement strand
AAAGTCTCACGGTCACATTGAGAATAAACTATAGTGTGTTGTGCGGCACTGTCACCATGCTAAATGGCACAGACTTCAGATCTCGCAACTCAAGACTGAGCATCCATAAGACGCTGTGGTCCATCGATATCAGAACAATACTCCAGCACAATCTGTTATGTCAGGACACAGCATATAAACCACTCGATCATTACCATCAAGCCAGAGGATTAACCCTCGTGCAATAGAGAGTGAGACAATGGGAAAAAAACTGCTCAAGTATTTTCTGTACATAAAACGTAGGGCAAATTCAACCCAGCCAAATACCACCAAATCACTCTACTCCAAATCATCAATAAAGTGATGGAAGGGTTCATCAATAGTGCTATCAAGCAGCACCAGCTCAGCAATAACCTGCTCAATGACGCCCAGTTTGGGTTATACCAGGGTCACTCAGCTCCTGACCTCATCACAGCTTTTGTTCAAACATAGACAAATGAACTGAATTCCAGCACTTGAAAATCAAGGCTGCATTCTTTCAAATGTGTCATCAAGGAACCCAAGCAAAAAGGATATTGTGAGTAATTACTTCATTATTGGAGTCATACCTGACAGATAGGAAAACGGTCATTGTTGTTGGAGGTCAGTCATCTCACTTCCAGAATATCTCTGCAGTAGACCCTCAGGATAATGTGGACGTAGGTTTGCTCCATGAGCTGGAATGGTCATTTCCAGACGTTTCATCACCATACTAGGTAACATCTTCTGTTGCCCTCTGGATGAAACCTATATCCAAACATCTTCTGTTGCTTCATCAATTGCCTTCTCTCCATCATAAGGTCAGAATGGGGATATTCGACGATGACTGCACAATATTCAGCACCATTCGCAAGTGCTCAGGTACGGAAGCAGTCCGTGCCAAAATGCAACAAGGTCTGGACAATATCCAAGCTTGGGCTAATAAGTGACAAGTAACACTCGCACCACTCAAATGCCAGACAATGACGATCACCAATAAGAAACAATATAACCACTTGGTATTCAGCAGCATATTTGTCACTAAATTCCCCTCCCCACCAGCCAATCAATACATTTGGGGTTACCATTGACCAGAAACTCAGCTGGACTCGCCACATAAATATAAGAGCAGATCAAAGGCTAGGAGTACTGCGCGAGTAATTCTCCTCCAGTCTTCCCAAAGCATGTTCACCATCTACAAGGCACAAGTCAGGAGTGAGATGGAATACTCCCCAATTGCCTGAATGAGTGTAGCCACAACGACACTAAAGATGCTTGACACCATCCAGGACAAAACAGCCCAATTGATTGGCACCACATCCACAAGCATTCACTCCATTGACCACCAACGTATGTACTATCTACAAGACTGCACCTTCCAATCCTACGAACACTTCCGTCTTGAATGACAAGGGCAGCAAGCTTTTGCGAACACCACCACCTTCAAACTCCCCTCCAAACCAGTCAACTTCCTGAGTTGGAAATATATCACCATTCTTTCACTGTTGCTGGGTCAAAACCCTAGAATTCCCTCCCTCGTTGCATTGTGGATCAACGCACAGCTGGTGGACTGCAGCGGTATAAGAAGGCAGCTCAGCACCACCTTCTCAAGGGGGCAACTAGGGACGGACAAGAAATGATGGGCCCATCCAGCGATTCCCATAACCAAAAAATAAGTTTAAAAAGTTCCAAGTTGAACACCTCGATGTGACAGGTTGTCTAATTTGAACATGAACAGAAAAGCAGTGGTTCTGATACTGGACATTTTCGACCATTCTGTTATTAGATGTGTGTTCAGTGTTCCATGACATATTGTTGCTGAGTGCTGTGATAAATTGCACCTGTTTTGATAAAAACAACAACACTAGCGTAACAGGATCGATCCTTCAAAAAATACCAAACTGAAAATGACAATCATTGTA
>NW_025174416.1:0-1919 GCF_004010195.1 Chiloscyllium plagiosum | reverse complement strand
TGTGAGAAGGAGCAAAGCTTTTTGGTTCCGGTTGGAGTACATTTTCAGCATCAGTGGGACTGGATGAGAGACCCTACTGTTGCAGTGCACTGAGTGTGGAGCCTGAAGCAGTTATACGGCCTGGAAAAAGAAATTCACGGTGGGGAGGGGCTCCACACGCGTTTGTGTGTGGCTGAAGCGTTCGCCATGGAGAAACCTGAGGAATCCTGCCTCGTACAGAAACCGTGGAAGTGTGGCGACTGTGGAAAAGGTTTCCATGTCCCGTCTGTCCTGGAGACTCATCGGCGCAGCCACACTGGGATGAAGCCGTTCTTCTGCTATGTCTGTGGGAAAGGCTTCAGCGATTCCTCCAACCTGCTGACCCACCAGCGGATCCACACAGGGGAGAGGCCCTTCAGCTGCCCCATGTGCGGGAAGGCTTTTCATGATTCCTCTGCCCTGCTGACCCACCAGCGGATCCACACGGGGAGAGACCCTTCAGCTGCCCCGAGTGTAGGAAGGCCTTCAGCAATTCCTCCAACCTTCAGACCCACCAGCGGATCCACACGGGGGAGAGGCCCTTCAGCTGCCCCGAGTGCAGGAAGGCCTTCAACAATTCCTCTAACCTACTGACCCACCAGCGGGTCCACATGGGGGAGAGGCCGTTCAGCTGCCCCCAGTGCAGGAAGGCCTTTACCCAGGCCTCCGCCCTGCTGAGGCACCGGCGGATCCACTTGGGGGAGAGGCCGTTCCCCTGCACAGAGTGCGGGAAGGCCTTTAGCAATTCCTCCAACCTACTGACGCACTGGCGGATCCACACAGGGAGAGGCCGTTCAGCTGCCCCCAGTGCAGGAAGGCCTTTACCCAGGCCTCCACCCTGCTGAGCCACCGGCAGATCCACACGGGGGAGGCGCCTTTCAGCTGCTCAGAGTTTGGGGAGGGGTTCAGTCAGGTGAGCCACCTGCAGAGGCACTAGCGGCTCCACTAGGGGGAGAGGCCCTTCAGGGGCCCCGAGTGCAGGACGGGGTTCACCTGCTCGATTTAAGCTGCTGATCCACCAGTGTCTCCACACCAGGGAGAGGCCGTTCACCTGCTCCTCCCAACGATGGACGCACTTAAGCGGCGATGGCCGAATGCCATTAACGACTGGACTGTCAACCCAGTTTCGGGGCTGCTGCGTTCGAATCCAGCCGCGGCAGATGGCAGAATTGGAATTGGGTCAGAAACTGCAGTTCAGAATCTAATGATGAAACCATTTTTTGTTGGGGGGGTGGGTGGAGAAAACCCCTATCTGATTCACTCACATCCTCTTTAGGGGAGGAAACTGCCGTTGTGGGAATTGGAATTTGGTCAGAAACTGGAGTTCAGAATCTAATGATGAAACCATTTTTTGTTGGGGGGGTGGGTGGGGAAAACCCCCATCTGATTCACTCACATCCTCTTTAGGGGACGAAACTGCCGTTGTGGGAAAGGATTCACTCAGTCGTTCCAGCTGCATTCTTTACCCAGGCTGGCCTACACGTGACTCCAGACCCACAGCAGTGTGGTTGACTCGACACTGCCCATCCAACTTACTTGGATACAGTTTGAAATTACTGAGTGAGGCAATACTTCCCACAGATTAAGGCTGTACCAAGGATCCAACTACAAAGGGACAACTCGGTGGTGACCAATACTAAGGAAAGTGTGGTTGTGGGGGGATGTGCGTGACTTTGGTCTTGAGCTGTTTGAAAAGTAGCTACATTTTCTCTGCCTTTTTTGCTGGGGGGATTTGAAGCTGTAACAAAGCTGGATTGCAATAAGGGGGGGGGGGGATCTGAAGCTGTAACAAAACTGGATCGCAATTAAGGTTACCTGAACTTACTGCTAGTCTCAGACTCTCATTGAAAGTTTTGAGCTCCAAGAGGTTTGTTTTAAAGCTGCTCATTTCTTTCAGCCTC
>NW_025174415.1:0-1919 GCF_004010195.1 Chiloscyllium plagiosum | reverse complement strand
GTCCCTGAGAGGGGGCAGATCACCCATACATTGAGAAGGATGTCAGTGTCCCTGAGAGGGTGGAGATCACCCACACTTTGGAAAGATGGCAGTGTACCTGAGAGGGGGCAGCTTACCCACACATTGGGAACGATGGCAGGGTCCGTGAGAGGGACAGATCGCCCACACATTGGGAAGGTTGGCAGTATCTCTGAGAGGGGCAGATCAGCCACACATTGGTAAGGTTGGCAGGTTCCCTGAGAGGGGGCAGATCACCCACATATTGAGAATGATGGCAGTGCCCCTGAGCGGGAGAGACCACCCACACATTGGGGAAGATGGCAGTGTCCCTGAGAGGGGGCAATTCACTAATTCATTGGGAAGGATGGCAGGATCCCTGAGAGAGGGCAAATCACCCACACAATTGGAAGGATGCCTGTGTCCCTGAGAGGGGGCAGGTCACCCAAAGATTTGGAAGGATGGCAGTTTACCTGAGAGGGGCAGATCACCCACACAATGGGAAGGATGACAGGGTCCCTGAGAAGGGAACAGATCACCCACACAATGGGAAGGATGACAGGGTCCCTGAGAAGGGGACAGATCACCCACACATTGGGAAGGATGGTAGGGTCCCTGTTTGGGGGCAGATCATCCAGACATTGGGAAGGATGGCAGGGTCCCTGTGGGGGATCAGATAACACACTAAGTCGGATGGATGGCAGTGTCCCAGAGAGGGACAGATCAACCACACCCTGGGAAGGATGGCAGTGCCCCTGAGAAGGGCAGATCACCCACACTTTGTGAAAGATGGCAGGGTCCCTGAGAGAGGGCAGATCACCCACACAATGGGTAGGATGGCAGGGTCACTGAGAGTGAGCAGATCACCCACACAATGGGCAGGATGGCAGGGTCACTGAGAGGGGAGAGAACATCCATGCATTGGAAAGGATGGCAGGGCCCCTGGGAGTGGGCAGAAGACCCACACAATGGGAAGGACGGCAGTGTCCCTGAGAGGGGTCAGATCACCCACACATTGGGAAGGATTGCAGGGTCTCTGAGAGGAGGCAATCACCCACACATTGGGAAGGATGGCAGGGTCTATGAGAGGGGGCAGATCACCCACACATTGGGAAGGATTGCAGGGTCTCTGAGAGGAAGCAATCACCCACACATTGGGAAGGATGGCAGTGTCCCTGAGATGTGGCAGATCACCCACACATTGGGAAGGATTGCAAGGTCTCTGAGAGGGGGCAGATCACCCACACATTGGGAAGGATGGCAGGGTCCCTGAGAGAGGGCAGATCACCAACACATTGGGAATAATGGCAGGGTCCCTGAGAGAGGGCAGATCACCCAAACAATAGGAAGGATGGCAGTGACACTAACAGGGGGACAGATCACCCATACATTGGAATGGATGACAGGGTCTCTGGGAGTGGGCAGATCACCCTCACAATGGGAAAGATGGCAGGGTCACTGAGAGAGGGACAGATCACCTTCACAATGGGAAAGATAGCAGGGTCACAGAGAGAGGGACAGATCACCCACATATTGGGAAGGATGGCAGGGTGCCTGAGGGGGGCAGATCACCCACACATTGAGAAGGATGGCAGGGCCCCTGAGAGCAACATATCACCCACACATTGAGAAGGATGGCAGGGTCCCTGAGAGGGGGCAGATCACCAACATATTGGGAAGGATGGCAGGGTCCATGAGAGAGGGCAGATCACCCACACATTGGGAAGGATGACAGGGTCCATGAGTGAGGGCAGATCACCCACACATTGGGAAGAATGGCAGGGTCCATGACAGGGGACAGATCACCCACACATTGGGAAGAATGGCAGGGCACCTGAGAGGGGGCAGATCCCTCGCAAATTGGGAAGGGTGGCAGTGTCCCTGAGAGAAACAGATCAACCACATTGGCGAATTGGAGAGTT
>NW_025174414.1:0-1919 GCF_004010195.1 Chiloscyllium plagiosum | reverse complement strand
TCCTCCAAAGAGACATTGTTACGGTTAAACCCATTACCTTCAGTTGCTATTACAAATTCCTTTCCCTGACTGCTGAGCCCCTCCCTCTCACTGGGTGCAGTCTGAGATAGAACTAGACTCTTCACAACTTTGCTGTCATATCTGTAACCCCAAGGTGACCTTATGATCAGACATCTACACAATCACAAACACCAGGAATTCCAAACTCTAAAATGTTGCTTGTCTCCACCTTACCCCAGCTCCATTGCTACTGAAACCCCTTATCCGTGTCGTCTTACCTTAAACTTGATGAATCTGAAATGAACCCTTGATTTCGTGACTGACCCAGAATCTGCTGCTTTCTGTGTTTCCTGCACAATTACCCCCGGTCCCTTTGTGGTGCAGCTTTCTACAGTTTCCACCATTTATATAGCACTCTGTTATCTTATTATCGATTCCAAAATGACCAACTTCACTTTTTCCCAAATTATACTCCATCTGACAACTTGTTGCCCCCTTCTCCTGTGCATCTCTCTCTCTCCACAATCCTCTTAAAACTTTACAGTTATGCCTTTTGCAGGAGTTCTCCCACCCCAGCACCATTCTTTTAAACATTTACTGGGAGCACTGGGCAGTGTGAAGCATGCAGAGTTGCTCTGTTTTTAGAGATACTCTATGGGAGGAGCTTGTTGTCCATTGGTCAGAATGGAGACAACTTGCTCATCGTGCTGCATGAGCCTTTCACACCCCATGACTTATTGATGAGGCACAGCGGCAGCACGGAAAGAAAAAAAAAGGAAGCAAATCCTGCTCTCCACATCTCACTGACTGTTGGAATATTCTGTCCCATGTGCCAAAGATCTGCCCTGTTCAGTCACATGAAATTCCAAGGTGGAAACTCCTAGAAACCCACATAGATTTCAACCTGAACTGACTGCTGACCTCCACAAGGCTTAATGTGTCCAGTCATCCTGGGCCAGGAGGAGGGGATGGTGCGAGTTTCTAACCTGAACTGACAGTGATGGATTTTATAAACCTGTCTTACAGGATACTACAGGTGGACATTCAGATGGTAATCTCAGTCATTTAACACCTAACTCTGATTGAATTAGTCAATTCATCAGGACCTGGATATTTGCATTGTGTATGAGTATTATATTCCATCTGAATCCCATTTGCTGCATAAAAGTTCTCCTTTGAATCTTCCCAAACCTTTAATGTGTGTCCCGTAATCCTTGTATAATGAGCTGATGGGTATAAAGTTTATTATTATAAAGGGTAACTGTTGTAACCCCCTCTGTCACTGCTCCCCTCAATTGCCTTTGCTCCAAGGAGAACACCTCAGTTTCCCCAAACCCCTGATTCCCCAATGTCTGTTTGCTCTCTATAAGGCACACGTCAGGATTGTGTTGGAACATTCTCCACTTGCCTGCATCAGTGCACCCCCCAACACTATTAAAGAACATCCTCCAGGACAAAGCACTGTGCCTGAGTGGTGTCCCATCCACCACCTTCAGCATTCCCTCTCCCCACCCCTGAGACACAGTGGCATCACTGTGTAAAAGGTAAAGGCAGCATTGTCCTACCACACCATAGGCTGCTCTCTCATTAGGGAGGAAACTGGAGCCCCTGGAAGAAACCCATGCAGACACTGGGAGAATGTGCAAGTCCCACAGAGACAGTTGTCCAAAGCTGGAATCGAACCTGGGTCCCTGGCAGCAGTGCTAATCACTGAGCCACTGTGCCACCCGAAAATTGTAATTTGATTCACAACTGCCACTTCCTCTGATAGTTCATTCCACACATAAACCATTGTCTGAACAAAAATTTAAAAAAAAATCCCAAACGCCCTTTTAAAGCCGTTCTGCTGTCACCTTAAAAGGTATGTACCCAGTCTTGAATCGCGTCTCTTCCTGGAAAGGACACCTGCTGTTCACATT
>NW_025174413.1:0-1919 GCF_004010195.1 Chiloscyllium plagiosum | reverse complement strand
TTGTTCTATGTTCTATGTTCTATGTTCTATGGGCAGACTCAACAGGCTGACTGGCCTAATTTCTACTCCTGTGTCTTATAGACGTCTCTGAGTAGATGGATTCATGTACTTCATGAATGTCAGAAGCTGGTGGGAATAGTTAACTGTTTTAGAATGAAGGTATTGTGGCTGCTGTCAGGGTGGTGGATAATATGACATTCAGTGCAGGATCACACAACAACTGCACTATATTAATGTGGTGATAGTTTATTCAAAACCTGGACCTCTCTGTCTCTCTCAGTCATCTTGGGGAGTGGAGGTTGGGGTGGGTGGGCGTAACGTCCTCAGACGCACTAAAATTATCCAGAATCATGCATCCTGAGTGAAACAGCAGACATGGAATTTATCACCTTCTCATTATCTGTTTAGAAAATAAGGAGTGATTGTCCCTCCCCACTCAGTGTTCAATGCAATCACCTCTTATTCTCTGAAAGCACCCCAGATCAAACTTTACTTATTCCTTATGATGCCATTATCCCAGAGATTAATATGGTGGAACTCCTTTTCACACTCTCTGTGGTAAGGAGATCACTTCTTATAAAGGAGAGAAAATCTGTCCACAATGCCCCAAATACTGCCTCAACAACGCTCTCAGGTTTGATCGCAATAAATCCTTTCCCTCACTTAGCTGGCTCCATTTCCTTCATGCGACAAAGGAAACCATTCATTTACAATCCTTTGCCACTGATGTGGAATGTAAAACATCCTTACATCTGTAGGTCAGCATCAATAAAGCCAGCACTAGAGGTGCCTATCGAGATGGATATCACTCTCGGGGAGAGGCTCAATGACAAAGAATGCACCTAAAACAGTGAATGGTCACCTACTTGAATGGAAATCAGCTGTTGGATTATGGGAAATAGGCAAAGGAAGGGCGCTTCCTTCACCTCTGTTCTTCCCTCACGGGATGTGTGCAGCCCTGGTCAGGCCAGCATGTTATACCAATCTTGAACTGAGTGGCTGGTTCACCTGTTCCACAGGACAGTAAATAGTAAAACAAACTGCTGTGAATTTGCATTTAAACAGAGACCTGACCAGAGAAGTACGACCCACTGCCTTCTTAAATGTGCATCAGGCAAGCCAATATCAACAGATTATTATTCTTTGCATCTAGATTACGAGCCAATCACGTGACCACCATACACTATCTTCCCATCTTTCAGATTCTGTACAGAGAACAAGTTAAACATCCCAAGTTCAATTATTTTGCAATGGACACGTGGTAAGGAGGGACTTGAAACATGTATCCAGCATTAACAAAAGGCGCAAACAATGGTTTATTCAGGAGTTGCACTGCGGCTGAGGAGGATACTGGGACATCTTAATGTTTGTTTTGGACAGGATTGGTATGTGGGGAGGATATGGAGATGTAAACTTTGCAGGAGAAAATGAATCAAGATGGTTGAGAACAGTGTGTTTCATCCTCGCAAATTGGCGAGTTATTTGTAAATAATAATTTGCTAGTTATTATTTCTAATGAATGGAATCTTTGATTGGAACTGAAAAAGTTGACTTGCACCTTTCCAAAATTTACATATCATCAGTATCAATGCAGTTCGATCGACAGACTAAGTGACTTACCAGGAACACCAACTATAGCAAGAATAGGATAGTAACCAGCTTGAATAACCAGCAGTACATCTTCAATCCGATATGCTAATGATATGCAAGGCTGGGAAAGCCAGTAAATACCATAGGATAAACTCCTGCCTATTGTTGGAACATTGCAGTCTAATGTTCTCACAGACTGATCTCTCCTCCACCTCTCTCTGGAGCTGCTGTTCCCTGTTACTGGTGTGGGTGATGCTCCCACTCATACTATGGGATAAAAACCTGAAAGCATTCCTTTTTGATAGAAGAGAGAAACTCTCTAGGGACGC
>NW_025174412.1:0-1919 GCF_004010195.1 Chiloscyllium plagiosum | reverse complement strand
AAATCTGAGAATGAGCTTATTGAATCATATAAGGCCTTCAGCAGTGTGGATTAGGTGCATATCGCATGGATACTTCTGCTTGTAATGGAGACTAAATGTTGGGGAAATAGTCATTGAATGAGATATTTTCATTTTAACACCTATATAAAAAACATGAATCTTTAAAACAAAAACTCTTGACCGACATGATAATAAGTAGTATTGCTAAAAATGGCAGATGTTTCGCTTTGGAAACATTTAGAGAGAGTTCATGACATTCAGTCTGGATTTGGGGTAACACTATTGCATGTTGGAACTCAGAGAAGGAGATTATTTATGCTGTCTGTGAAACAACAGCTCACAGCCCACTGTCTCTCTTTACAGCAGCAAGCTGAGAAACCCAACGCTATCTTTCCCAGTCGTGCTGAATTTCTGTGGAGTATGCTTTGTTAAAATAAAAACCCGACAAATGAAGAAAGGTCATTCAGTCAAATACAACTGGTCAAGGAATGGAGTCCAGCACCGGCAACCTGTGTGAGCAGATTGGCTTTGCAACACCAACTCGTATGATCTGTTACTTCTTCTTGGTCATGAGTTTAACGATCATTTGGTCGAATTGTTTCAAAGTGAAAAAGTGTGGCAGTGGAAAAGCACAGGAAGTCAGGCAGCCTTCGAGGAGCACAGAGTCGAAATTCCGGTCATAAGCCCGTCATCAGGCATTCATGATGAGGAGCTTATGCCTGAAGCGTTGATACTCCTGCTCCTGGGACGCTGTGCTTTTCCAGCGCCACAATTTTTCACTCTGATCTCCAGCATCTGCAGTCCTCACGTTTTCCTCCAAGTGTTTCAAAGATAACAGAGTGAAGAGCGTTACTTTTCCTCATTGTAGCTTTGTGCAGTTTTGCTTGAAAATAACTACGATGTTTTTGCTGAATATTTAAACCTGGAAGACTTGTTAACGCTGAATTAGATAAAGTCTGAGACCTGTATTTATTTTTAATGTCAACATCTCACAACTTTTCCCATCTGACCCAACATTAAAACATGTTTTAGACTACCAAACATTACACACATCCCGTTTGCATGTAATCTCTACAGTCATAGATTCAAAGGGTTATAGAATCCAACAGCACAGAGAAAGACCCTTTTGTGCAAACTGGTCAGAGCCGACCAAACCATCCATCCAGGCTAATCCCATTTCCCTGCACGTGGACCATATCCTTCTCAACATTTTTTATCTAAGTATTAATCCAAATACTTTTCAATAGTTGTTAATATAACCGCCCCAACCACGTCCACTGGTAACTCAATCCAAAATCGTACGACCGCCTGACTAATAGAGTTGTCCTGCAGGTTCTCTTTTATTCTTTCCCGTCTAACAATAAACTGATGCCCTGTCTAATTGTGACTCCAATTTCAGAGAACCGTGCACCTCAACTCCACTCCTTAACATCCTACCATTCACCCAAAAGTTCCTATCTTGATTTGACTTTCCAATATTCAAGAACTCACACTTAACTGGATTAAACTCCATTTGCCGTTTCTTGGCCCTCTTCTCCAATTGATCAAGTTCCGACTTCAATTTCTCATAACCTTCCTCATTGTGCATTTTATCAACTATTTTAATGCCATCTGAAAACTTACCAACTATGTGTTGTGCACTCTCATCCAAGTCATTGATATAGGTAACAAACAGCAATGGGCTTATCACCGGCCCATACGCACTCCACTACTCACTGGCCTCCAGTATAAGTGCATCCTTCCACTGTTACCGTCTGCTCCCTACCATCAAGATGATTGTGTATCCAATTTGCCATATTCCGCTGGATTCCATGCAATCTAACCTTCCACAGAAGCCTATCAAGGGGAACCTTATCAAAGGCCTTTCTGAAATCCATACAAACTATATCTACCACCTCATCAACGTTATTGTCTACTTC
>NW_025174411.1:0-1919 GCF_004010195.1 Chiloscyllium plagiosum | reverse complement strand
CAAAATCTCATTGGATATTCCTCAAGTTAAATTAGACAATAAGGAAGTAGTCTAAAATTGAGATAAATTAGTGTGTTACCTTCCTGAGAAAAATAGAAATGAACGAGTTATTACTATCACATGGGGAGATATGCGGAAATTAACTGAGAAGTATTTACCTAATTGTGCATAGATATAGGAGATGCTGTTACGATTAAGAAACATCCTTATAGGCATAACCCTCTAAAGTTGGCACGGGTTCAGAAGGAGTTTGAACATATGCTCCAAGATGGCAGAATCGAAGTGACTTACAGTGACTGGAACTCACTCTGAGCCATAGTGCCAAAGCCAGAAAACGCCCAACGGTTATGTGTGGACTATCACAAAGTCAATGCAGTTACGAAATCGGCTTGACAGTCGGAGGTCGATAGTGTTGGGATGAATCCTCTGAATTGGTTCTTCCTTCTTTGTTGTTATCATTAACACCTTCTCCTCTTGCTTTCCTTCCCTGTCAAAATACCTTTTGAGCATATTCACATGACACACACTGTGAGATTTCTTTCTGTCTGGAGTTCCTAACAAATTACCCTCACTCAATTTCCTTTGCATTTGATAATGTCCACTACACCTTGCATTTCAAGGTTCAACTATTACTGGAAGTAACACTAATATATTATCCGCAATAGCAAAATTGCAAATTTTTGATTTCCTATCCGCTTCCTGTTTCATTGTTGCATTTGATAATGTCCACTACACCTTGCATTTCAAGGTTCAACTATTACTGGAAGTAACACTAATATATTATCCGCATAGCAAAATTGCAAATTTTTGATTTCCTATCCGCTTCCTGTTTTAAATGCATGCTGCAATAATTTTAAATTCTGACTAGTCAACTCCCCAGCGCTATTATTCGTTCCCTAAAATTTGAGACCCATTCCAAATGTGTGGCCTTTGAATTCTGATTTACTAATTTCTCCTTAACCAATTTTAACGTTCTTCTCACTTGATTCCCAAAAACTCATTCCAGTAGACTAAATTTGGTGCATCCATTTGATGCATCTCTGATAGCAAAAAGTACAAAGAGAATTCCCTTACCCGAATCATCAGGATAATCCTGACCATAAGCCCTCAACATGGTCTTTAATGTTTGATGTCACCTTTCTAGTGCTCCCTGCGATTTTGCATGGGACGCAGTAGATTTGAATTCCTTTATTCCTAAGCGGCCCTTATCTTCCTTGAATAGTTTGGATGTGAAGTTTGAACTTTGATCTCACTGTATCTATATTGGTAGAACGTATTTTTTTTAAAGAGTAATTCCTCTACAATCCTTTTAGCTGTGATATTGCATCCGGGAATGGCCTCTGGAAATCTAGTTGATACATCCATTAATATTCAGAAGTACTGATTCCACATTATTGTTTGAGGTTGGCGACATAACCAGTCAATTAAGACTCTTGCAAAAGGTTCGTCAAATGCAGGAATAATTATTAAAGGTGCAGGTTTTATTACTACCTGTGATTTTCCAATTACGTGACATCTATGCCACACCTGGCACACTTCAACGACATGCTGGTGCAGTCCAGGTGTGTAAAATTGTCTTTGTATTTCAGCCTGTTTTTTTCTCACTCATAAATGACCTCTAGGTGGTCACACATGCGCCACTCACAACACCACCATTCTATACTGCATTCGCAATACAATTTGATGCATTAATGCCCATTTCTTCTCTCCTTGATTATGTGATAGTCTCCATTTCCTCATTAGGACATAATTTGTAAGGTAATAACAAACAGTGATACATTCAAAACACCTAATGTACGAACGTTTTTGTTACAACAGCTTTAAATTTTCATCTTTCTGCTGTAAGTTAATTAGTTTAGTTGAGCTAAAAAATATTGCATGAGACACTGTTTGCTCCTGTTTTGTCTCAACTAACTGAT
>NW_025174410.1:0-1919 GCF_004010195.1 Chiloscyllium plagiosum | reverse complement strand
TTATATTGATCGCAAGATAAAGCTTTTCACTGTACCTCAGTGCACGTGACAATAAATTCAATTCAATTCAATTCAATTGTGTAATGTCGATGCGATGGACTTTTGGAGCAGCTTGTGGTGGAGCCAAGTAGGGAACAGGCAATACTGGATTTCGAGTTGTGCAATGAGGCAGACGTGACAAGGGAGATGAACATGAAGGAACCCTTAGGAAGCGGTGATGATAACATGATTGAATTTTCCCTGTAATTTGAGAGGGATAATATACAATCAGAAGTAACGGTAGTAAAGTTGAATAAAGGCAATTTCAGAGGCATGAGGTAGAAGCTGGATGAAATTGGTGAGAAAGGAACCTAGCAAGAAAGCAGGAAAGTGGAAGTGCAATGGCAGGACTGTCTGAGCGTAATTTAGCAGACACATCAGAGACACATCCTGTGGAAATTGAGGTATGTTGCAGGGTGGTTGAGGCAACCATGACTGACTCAGGAAGTCATCGATAGCATAAAAGCAAAAGAGAAAGTATATAATGTGGCGAAGGGCAGTGGGTAATCAGAGCATTGGGAAGCTCACAAAGACCCACAAAGGGCAAAAACAAAACAAATGAGTAGGGAGAAGATTAAATGTAAGGTAACTACTAATATAAAGGAAGACTGCAGTTATTTCTTTATTCATATAAACGCAAAAGAGAGGTAGAAGTGAACAACAAGCCACTGGAAAATGACACTTGACAGACAGTAGTGGGGAACAAGGAAATATTTGAGGAACTGAAAAATTACATTGTGCCAGTCTTCACAGTGGAAGACGTGAGTTTTACCAAAACATATAAGAGAATGGGGGAACAGATGTGAGTCTAGCGGTCATCATTGAGAAAGTGCAAGAAACACTGAATGGCCTGAAGGTGGATAAATCGTCTGGATCAGATGGAGTACCCTCCAGAGTTATAAGGTAGCCAACTGAAGAAATAGTGGATGCGTTAGTGGAGAACTGTCAGGAATCGGTAGAATCAGGAAGGGTGCTACAGGACCAAAAAATCACAAACGTGACACCCCATTTTAAAAATAAACCACACAAAACCTGGAAAATTACACACCAATCAGCCGAATCTTGGTTGTGGATAAGGTCCTGGAATCCATTTGCGTTGAAAGAAATTTCTGAATACGTGTAAGTGTCTGTCAAAATAACGCAAAGTCAGCATGGTTTCATCAAGGGGAAGACATGCTTGACAAATCTGGAAGATTTCCTCTTTGAAGAAGTAACAAGGAAGGTCGACCAAGGAGAGCCAATGGGTGTTATGTGTCTGGACTTTATGAAGGCCTTTGATATTTGCCGGACATGAGGCTACCGAATAAGATAAGGGCCCATGATGTCAGTGGCAAGGCGCGCTCACAGGACTGAATGCAGTGATTAGGAACAAAAGAATCCTTCTCAAGATGGCAGCAGGTGACAAGTGGCGTTCCTCAAGGCTGTGTTGGGACCACAACTTGTCATTGTGTCCATTAGCGATCCAGATAAAATACCTGAGGGCAATGTGTGTCAATTTGCAGACAATGCAAAGACAGAAGGACAGTTGGCATGAGAAGGCGGGGATGCTGCAGAAGGATATGGACGTGTAGGGCGAGTCGGAAATTACATGGCAGATGGAGCAAACTGTGGGAAAGTGTGAGGCTATGCACTTCGGCAGGAAGAATAAAGATACGGACTATTGTCGAAATGGGGCGAAAGTTCACATGTCTGGAGTGCAAAGATACTTGAGAGTCTTAGCCCAGGATTCTCTCAAGGTGAACTTGCAGGTCGAATCTGTAGTTAGGAAGATAATTGCAATGATGACATTTATTTTGGAATACTTGAATATAAAAGCAGGGATGCACTTCCGAGGTTCGATAAGGGGCCAGTCAGACCACATCTGGATTACTGTGCGCACG
>NW_025174409.1:0-1919 GCF_004010195.1 Chiloscyllium plagiosum | reverse complement strand
GTCCCCTCTCTTCCTTCTTTTACCAATGAAAAAGTCCGAGCTCAATCAACCTCTCTTCGTAAGATAAGCCCTCCATTCCAGGCAGCATCCTGGTAAACATCCTCTGAACCCTCTCCAAAGCATCACATCCTTCCTGTAACAGGGCGACCAGAACTGGACACAGTATTCCAAGTGCGGTCTAACCAAAGTTTTATAGAGCTGCAACAAGATCTCACGGCTCTTCAACGCAGTTCCCATGTTAATGAAAGCCAAAACACCATATGCTTTCTTTACATCCCTGTCCACCTGTGTGGCAACTTTAAGGGATCTATGTACCTACACACCAAGATCCTGCTGTTCTTCCACACTGCCAAGAATCCTGTCTTTAAACTTGTACTCAACTTTCAAGTTCGACCTTGCAAAGTGCATCACTTTGCATTTATCCAGGTTGCACTCCATCTGCAACCTCTCAGCCCATCTCTGCATCCTGTCAATGTCACGCTGCAGCTTACAACAGTCCTCTATATTGTCAACGACATCTCCAACCTTTGTGTCATCTGCAAACTTGCTAACACATCCGTAAATCTCCTCATCCAAGTCATTAATAAAATTTACAAAGAGTAGAGGCCCTGTGGAATACCACTCACTACCGACTTCCAGGTAGAATACTTGCCTTCCACTACTACTCGCTGTTTTCTGTCGACCAGCCATTTCTGCATCCAGAGAGCTAAATTTCGCAGTATCCAATTCCTCCTGACCTTCTGAACGAGCCTACCATGGGGACCCTTATCAAATGCCTTGCTGAAGTTCATATACACCACATCTACCGCTTGACCCTCATCAAATTGTCTTGTTACATCGTCAAAGAACGCAATAAGATTTGTGACGCATGACCTGCCACTCACAAAGCCGTGCTGACTGCATTTAATCAAGCCATGCTCTTCCAGATGGTCATAAATCCTATCCCTCAGAATTCTTTCTAATACCTTTCAGACGACAGACGTGAGACTGACTGGTCTGTAATTGCCGGGGATTTCCCTATTTCCTTTTTTGAAGAGAGAAATTACATTTGCCTCCCTCCAGTCCTCAGGTACGTCTCTGGTGGAGAGCGAGGATGCAAAGATGCAAAGATGCAAACGGCGAAGCAATCACTTTTCTCGCTTCCAAAAGCAGCCGAGGACAAATCCGGTCTGACACAGACGACTTGTCAATATTAATGTTTGTCAAAATTTTCAGCACATCACCTTCCTCAAACTCTATCCATTCCAGCATGCTTACCTGTTCCTCAATGGTTTCATTCACTACAAGGTCCTTGTCTTTCGTAAAGACAGAAGCAAAAAATTCATTTAGGGCTTCCCCTACTTCCTCAGACTCGAGACACACGTTCCCTATGCTATACCCGATCGGCCCTACTCTTTCCTGATCATTCTCTTATTCCTCACATACATGTAAAATGCCTTTGGATTTTCCCTGCTCCTTCCTGCCAAGCCTTTTTCTTGCCCTCTCCCTGCTCTCCTCAGACCATTATTGAGCTCCTTCCTCGTCTGCCTGTAATCCACGAGAGCTGAGCAAGACCCCTGCTTCCTCCACCTTACGTAAGCTGCCTTTCTTTTGACGAGAAGCTCCTCTGCTCTCGTTATCCAAGGTTCCTTTATCTTACCCCTTCTTGCCTGTCTCAGAGGAACACATTAATGCATCGCTCGCAACAACCGTTTCTTAAACAGTCTCCACATGTCTATAGTGCCCTTTCCATGGAACAATTGCTCCCAGTCCATGCTTCCCAACTCATGTCTGATAGCATCATAGTTTCCTTTTCCCCAATTAAATATCCTCCCATGTTGCCTGCTTCTCTCCTTCTCCCTTGCCATGTAGAATGTGAGGCAATTGTGGTCACTATCACCAAAATGCTCTCCCACCACAAGATCTGACACATGCTCCGG
>NW_025174408.1:0-1919 GCF_004010195.1 Chiloscyllium plagiosum | reverse complement strand
TATTTGCAGTTGAAGGAGAGGTCAGAAGAGAACTGAAGCCGTAAAATCTGCAGTTACCAAAGGGGCGGATGACAGCTAAATCAACAACCGCACTGAGGCAGAGGTGGAGACTGGGGATATTACAGAGCTGGGTAGGCAGGTTTTTTGGCAGAGAGAATATAGAGAAACAGTTGAGCGTAAAAGGAAGATTCAAGGGTCAGAACAATTTTGCTCCTTCTTAGAGGTTTATGAGTGAGGAGTCTGAAATTGGTGGAAATGAAGTTGAGTTTGTGACTGAAACTGAAGATAACAAATTATGCATCTGTTAAATATAAAAAAACGGAACTAGCAATAACCTTCAACATCGTTTATAGAATCAACAGAGATAGCCTTACCAGGAACACAAATAATAGCGAGGGTGGTATAACCTGCTTGAATAATTACCAGTATGGCTTCTATCCGCAACTCAAGCCATGCCGTTATTGGAACATTCCAGTCTAATGCATTCATACTCTCATCCATTGTTGGAACATTCCAGTCTAATGTTCGCAAATTCTGATCCTTTGCTGAAACATTCCAGTCTATTGTTCTAAGATTCTCTTCCTCTCCCTCTCTCTGTCGCTGCTGATTTCAATCGTCTTGATGATGATGCTGCCACTGACACTATGCGATTACAGGTTGAAGGAAGCCCCTTTTTAATAGAAGATTAAACCCGCCAGCGACACAGTTAGGATCCATGGAGGCTGACATCTATCACAGTCACTGTACAAACAGCTCCGGTTAACCCCTTTCAAAACAACCCTGACATATCGCAATGCTACTTGGTCTGGGTGGGATGTTGACATCGCTGACTATTAGGTGAATTGTACATCTCCAGTTATAAAGTTACAGGAGAGGGAGAGAGACGATGCTTTCTTTTCACCATCTCAATAATTCTCCTGTGTTTTGTCAGGGTAGGAATTGTTGGGCTTCCGAGGCCATCTGTGTCTGATCACCAGGTCTGCTGTATCCGTTGGCTTTATTTATTTATCTTTAACGTTGACATTTACCTTGCCATCATTTCACGGCTTAGGTGGAGTTAGGCATTTTTGAGAGGCTCCTACAGTGCATTCCTTGTGGTCATTGCAGCCACGGTCTTGTCCTGTGGAGTGATGGTCAAACTCTCCCAGAACCAGGATTCTTAGTTCTACCTTTCGCCAGTTATTGCTGGGGTCAAAGCAGGGTTGGAAGGCAGGAAATCTCTCCTGGCTGCCACACTTGCTCTCTGAGACTTCTCTCAGAATTGTCTTTTGATATTCTTTCGTTTTGGATTAAAGAACTGCATGTGAGACAATCTGTTTCCTGAATTTGTTTATTGACAAGTGTTTCTCGGATGTTACCACATTAAAGTAGTTACTGTTTAGTAATGCAATGATGTATTCAACTGTTAAGTTTTCCAATAAATTAAATTATTAAGGTTCCCCCTGATTTTAAGAGAGAAAATGCTGGAAAATCTCAGCAGGTCTGGCAGCATCTGTAAGGAGAGAAAAGAGATGAAATTTTGAGCCTTACTGATCCTTTATCAATGCCAGCTTTGACAAAGTGTCAGTTAGACTCGAAACCTCAGCTCTTTTCTCTCCTTACAGATGCTACCTGACCTGCTGAGATTTCCCAGCATTTTCTCTTTTGGTTTCAGATTCCAGCATCCGCAGTAATTTGCTTTATTCCCCCTTGGTTTTGATGTAGTTTGTCTGCAGTGTTTGGATAAATAGTGTTTTGCTTAATGTCGAATACTTTGACGAAGCGATTTAGTTCTGAAACACAGAGCCTCACAATTACGTTTAAAATAAGAATATGTTCAGGTCAAGGCTCCCTTCGTCATGTATTGTGAGGGGAGTCTGCTCGGGTCCATAGCAAATAGGACAGAGATGATGTTTTCTTGGGATAATTATGTAATGGAC
>NW_025174407.1:0-1918 GCF_004010195.1 Chiloscyllium plagiosum | reverse complement strand
ATAGGAATGCAAGGCTGGAGATGTTATCGTGAGAGGAACGCACGGCTCGAGTTGTTAGAGGTAGAGAAACAAGGCTGGTCATGTTGCAGCGATAGGAAAGCAAGGCTAGACAAGCTCGAGGGACAGGAAAGCACGTCTAGAGATGCCACAGAGCTAGGACAGCAAGGTGAGAGATGATACAGGTCGGAAAGCACGTCTGGAGATGTTACAGAGAGAGGCCAGGAAGGCTGGTGATGTTTCAGAGATAAGAAAGTAGGCTTGGAGATGTTACAGAGAGAGTTAAGCAAGGCTTGAGATGATACAGTGAAAAGAACACAAGGATGGAGATGTTACAGCGAAAGGAAAGCAAATTTGGAGATGTTGCAAAGATAAGAAAGCAAGGCTTGAAATTTGACTGAAACTGGAAAGAAAGGCTGGAAATGTAATAGTGATAGGAATGCAATGCTGGAGAGGCAAGGCCGGCCATGTTACAGAGATAGGAAGGCAAGGCTGGACAAGCTCTAGAGATAGGAAATCAAAGCTGTAAATTGTATAGAGGAAGGAAAGCAAGGATGGAAACGGTACAGTGATAGGAAGGCAATGCTGGCGATGTTACTTGCACTGCCCTCCCATTGTTATCACCGTTTTAATGAAACCTAAAGGCTTTCTCAGTTATTTACTTGGAGTGTTTTCAGACAGCAGTTCTGCACCTCTGCCTTTAAAACCTCTCTTAAAAAAAAACCCAAGAAAAAATACAGTGGTAATATTCTCACAACTCCATCTTTAATACAATAATCCATCAATATACAAAGGTGCATTCATTTTAGACATGCTAATCTTCCTCTATTAGTAGACTGAAATGCATATACTTTACATTGACTGTGAGCATACAAATGTTCACAACTAGTTTCAATTTCAATCATTTTACACCTGCCACAGAATGCCTTTGTCTTTCTTCACCCAATTCTCCACAACTTGTCAAAACTTAATTTTTCTCGCCCTGTCAACGGTATAATTTCAAACTGAATGGCAGCAATAATTAGCTCAATCGAAACAGACTGGTATTTTTCTCCCTAAACTTCTCCAAAAACTTGAAGAGGTCACGATCAGTGACAAATATTTGTCTCATGTA
The DNA here is from genome assembly GCF_004010195.1 of Chiloscyllium plagiosum. Classification (NCBI taxonomy): domain Eukaryota; kingdom Metazoa; phylum Chordata; class Chondrichthyes; order Orectolobiformes; family Hemiscylliidae; genus Chiloscyllium; species Chiloscyllium plagiosum. The sequence continues at coordinate 807 of NW_025174407.1, read as the reverse complement.
TGTTATTCGCAATTTAAATGCTTAAATGTTGCCACGCCAACACCAAGCTCAAAGCCTCCTTCCCCATTGTGGAATAAACCTGTTGATGCTTCCACTGGACACTCCACTCACAAGTTACAGAATGGATAACTTCTCATATCTCCAATAATCCTTCTGAATGACATAACTCCTCACGTCTCAGCATAAAAGAGTTACATCCTTCTGTACCTCTTAATGCTGTAACCTGTTTACCTGCTAAACCTGGCCTATGCCAGTAAACCTTACTCTCACAGGGATATGTTTTAAGAAGATCTCGCACATTCTTCTCAATCTCTCACAGAAACCAAACTTTGATTTCTGAGCTTAATCAACATCATCAGACATTTCAGCTTCTAACCTTGCCATTGTAACTCTCTGCTTTCCACACGATTTCTCACGACTGCATGAAGTGAATTGTTGAACTTCTCCAAAATAAGAATCTCTCTAAGAGTGTCATAGGTTTACTCTGTTTCTAACACCCTTCTCCACCTTTCAAAATTACTTTGTTTGATCCTTTCAAACTCAGTGTGTGTTTAACCAGGGACCCTTTTTTTAGATTCCTGAAATGCTGTCTGTCAGCTTCTGGCACAAGCTCATATGCACTTCAGATGGCTTTCTTCACATCCTCATACTCCGCAGATACTTCCTCCGATAGGGATGCAAATACCTACCAGCTTTGTTTGGATTAGCTAATTTCACATGTTCACAGAGCACTGCATTTGATTAGCCACTTTCTCAAATGAAATTCCAAAGGCTTTCCCATCCTTCTCATCAAATTTAGATAATGCC
>NW_025174406.1:0-1918 GCF_004010195.1 Chiloscyllium plagiosum | reverse complement strand
TCGCAGCATCTGGTTAAAATGTTTAAGCAGCAAGCCACGCATAAAACGATGAGCTGAAATGAAAAATTGAATCTTGCAACTGGATTTCGCTCTGATGTCTGACTTTGTTCGGCATGTGGTAACATCAAATTAATAAATCCACAGAGGTTGCCAGAAGGACAGATTATGAGAGTCTATCAGTCATAGAGTCATAGCCTTAAATAGCATGAAATACATCTTTGCCTCAACATGGCCATGCCGACCAGATATTCTAAAGTGATCTCCTTCCATTTGCCAGGATTTAGCCATATCTCTGTAAGCATTTCCTATTCATGAAAGTCGTCCAGATGACTTTCAAATGTTGGAAATGTCCCCTCCTCCAAAACTTCCCCAGGCAATTTATTCTGTACATGCATCACAATTTGGATGAAAACGTTACTTCATTTCCGTCTCAGTTTTTTCTTCTCTCACACTGACCTTTTGCACTCAGTGTTTGTACTCTCCAACAGTGGGAAGAAGACCTGAGTTACTCGCCTTTACCATGATCCTCATGACTTTATAAATCTCTATAAGGGGACCCGTCATCCTTCAGAGAGCTTGTCGCCATCAAATTCAACATTCCAGGCAATGTTTTCTCAACTTTAATTTTTAACGTTTTCCTTTTGATAGGAAAGTTATCAGTTTGCGATACATTATTTGAAAGTGGTCTCACCAATGTCTTGCATAACTGCAACCTCCCAATCTTCTGCTCAATACCCTGATAAATAAATGCAGGGATGCAAATCACCTTCTGTAGCATCCTGTCTACCAACGACTGCACTTTGAACAAACTATGAATCTACACCCCAAGGTCTATTTTCAGAGTAACGCGTGCTAGGTTCTACCTTTAGGTTTATGGAAAAAAACTGTGGACTGATGATGCTGAAGGTCAGAGTCGAGAGTGTGATGCTGGAAAAGCACATCAGGTCAGCCAGCATCCGAGGAGGAGGAGGAGAATGGACGTTTCGGTCACAGTCCTTCATTACAAAGTGCGCATGTCTGGTGATTTGACTTTCCAAATGTATTACTTTGCATGTAATTAATGTAAGCTCTATTTTTCCACTCCACAACCCAGTAGATGATCTGACATAAGGTACTGTCATATTCAGAGATAATCTTCTTCACTGTAAACAACACCATGTACTTTGGTGTCATCTGCGAAAACACGATGCACAACTTGGAAGAGTTGATCAGATCGGTAGGACAATCGTGGATGGTTTTGAAACTTGTTAAGGAAATAAAGATGGAGTAGAATTTAATGAAAGACAGGACGCTGGGAAGCTTGGACGAATGTAGTGATCTTCGGGTAATCATTCACAGTTTTCTGAAGTCAGCAGAAGACGTGAGTTTGATAATTAATGAGGCATAGACCACATTTACCTTCGTCAATTGTGTCATTGTATAAGAGAAAGAAGGTATGTTTGGAATTTTAAATAGCATTAATCAGGCTGTGACTGTATGCAGTTCCGGTAACTACATTACAGGAACGATGTGATAAACTAGAGGAAGTCAAAGAAGAATAGAGATGTACAGCATGGAAACAGTTAGCTCGGTCCAGCCCATCCATGAGCACACGATATTGCAACCCAATCTAGTCCCACCTGCCAGCACCCAGCCAATATCCCTCCAAACTCTTCCTCTTCATAAACCCATCCAAATATTTCTTCAATGTTGCAAGTTTATCAGCCTCCACCATTTCCTCTGGCAGCTCGTTTCATGCATGTAACACACTCCCTGTGAAACAGCTGTTCTGTTGAACTCTTTCAAATCTTTCCTTTCTCACCCTCAACCTATGCCTTCTAGTTCTGGTCTCCACCATCCCAGGGAAAATTATTTGACGATTTATGCAATATCCATGCCACTCAAGATTTTGTAAACCTCGAGAAGGTCACCCCTCAGC
>NW_025174405.1:0-1918 GCF_004010195.1 Chiloscyllium plagiosum | reverse complement strand
TGGTAAGCCATTGCAGAAAGTACAGAGGCGTGGGATTGAGGGTGATTTAGCGGTTTGGATCAGAAATTGGGTGGTGGTTGATAGGAAATGTTTATCCTGGAGTTCAGTTACTAGTGGTGTACCATAAGGATCAGTTCCGGGGCCACTGCCGTTTGTCATTTTTAGAAATGTCCTGGATGAGGGTGTAGAAGGATGGGTTAGTAAACTTGCGATTGACACTAAGGTCGGTGGAATTGTGGGCAGTGGCGAAGGATGTTGCATGTTACAGAGGGACACAGATAAGCTGCAGAGCTGGGCTGAGATGTGGCAAGTGGAGTTTAATGAGGAAAAGTGTGAGATGATTCACTTTGGAAGGAACAACAGGAAGACAGAGTACTGAGCTAATGGTAAAATTCTTGGTAGTGTAGATGAGCAGAGAGATCTCGGTGTCCATGTGCATAGATCCCTGAAAGTTGCCATTCAGGTTGATAGGGTTGTAAGAAGGCATACAGCGTGATAGCTTTTATTAGTAGAGGGATTGAGTTTCGGAACCATGAGGTCATACTGCAGCTGTACAAAGCTATTGTGCAGCCGCACCTGGAGTATTGTGTATAGTTCTGGCCACTGCATTATATGAAGGATGTGGAAGTATTGGAAAGGGTGTAGAGGAGATATACCAGGATGTTGCCTGGTATGGAAGGCTGAGGGACTTGAGGCTGTTTTCGTTAGAAAGAAGGTTGAGACATACAAAATGATCAGAGGATTAGACGGGGTGGACAGTGAGAGCTTTTTTTGCTCGGATGGTGATGGCTTGCACAAGGGGACATAGCTTTAAATTGAGGGGTGATAGTTACAGGACAGATGTCAGAGGTAGCTTCTTTACTGAGAGAGTGGTAAGGACATGGAATGTTTCAGTTAAACGAGGAGATTAGGACCCGTGGACACAGCCTTAGAATTAAAGGGGGTCATTTCAGAACAGAAATGCGGAGACATTTCTTCAGCCAGAGAGTGGTGGGCCTGTGGAATTCATTGCCACGGAGTGCAGTGGAAGCCGGGACGCTAAATGTCTTCAAGGCCGAGATTGATAGATTCTTGTTGTCTAGAGGAATTAAGGGCTACGGGGAGAACGCTGGTAAGTGGAGCTGAAATGCGCATCAGCCATGATTGAATGGCGGAGTGGACTCGATGGGCCGAATGGCCTTACTTCCACTCCTATGTCTTATGGTCTTATGGTCTTATGCCCTGCCTGCAACAGTGGTAGACTTGTCAACTGTTTGAGCAATTAAATAGTATTGGATAAACATTTGGATGATAATGGTATAATGTAGGTTAGATGGGCTTCAAATTGGTTCCACAGGTCGGCATAACATTGAGGGCCGAAGGGCCTGTCTTGTGCCATACTGTTTTATGTTCTGGGAACCCTTCCTGGACACACCTGACAAAATCTGCTCCATCCAAATTATTTGAACTGAGTAGGTTCCAATCAATATTAGGGAAGTTAAAGTCACCCATGACAACAACCCTGTTACTTCTGCATCTTTCCAAAATCTGCCTCCCAATCTGCTCCTCCATGTCTCTGTTGCTATTGGGGGGCCTGTAGGAAACCCCCAATAGAGTGACTGCTCCTTTCCTGTTTCTGACTTCCACTCAGACTGAACACAAACCCTCCTCGATGATCTCCCTTTCTGCAGCTGTGATACTATCCCTGATTAGCAATGCCACTCCCCTACCTCTTTTACCTCCCACCCCACCCCCATTCCTTTTCAAACATCTAAACCCTGGAACATCCAACAACCATTCCTGTCCCTGTGATACCCAAGTCTCCGTAATGGCCACAACATCATAGTTCCAAGTACTGATCAATGCTCTTAAGTTCATCGCGCTTATTCCTGATACTTCTTGCATGAAAATAGACACACTTACTGCATCTTTGCCCTAT
>NW_025174404.1:0-1918 GCF_004010195.1 Chiloscyllium plagiosum | reverse complement strand
CCCTGTTGGTGGTGTCGGTTTGGAGGTGGCGGAAAACACGAAGGATGATACGATGTATATGGAGGTTGGTGTGGTGGTAGGTTAGGACCAGTGGGGTTCTGTCCTGGTGGCGATTGGAGGGGCGGAGGAGCGGGAAGTGGAGGAGATGGGGTGGAGAGCATCGTCGATCACGTCTGGGAGGAAATTGCAGTCTTTGAAGAAGGAGGCCATCTGGGTTGTACAATATTGGAACTGGTCTTCCTGGGAGCAGATGCGGTGGAGACGAAGGAATTGGGAAAATTGGATGGCGTTTTCACAGGGGGCAGGGTAGGAGGAGGTGTAGTCTATGTTGCTGTGGGAGTCAGTCGGTTAATAGTAAATGTCTGTATTGATTCGGTCGCCCGAGATAGAAATGGAAAGGTCTAGGAAGGGGAGAGAGAAGTCTGAGACGGTCCAGATACATTTGAGGTCGGGGTGGAAAGTGTTGGTAAAGTGGATGAACTGCTCAACCACCTCGTGGAAGCACGAGGCAGTTCCGATACAGTCATCGATGTAGCGGAGGAAAAGGTGAAGGGTGGTGCCAGTGTAGCTGCGCAAGATGGACTGTTCCCCATATCCAATGAAGAGGAAGGCACAGCTGGGGTCCATGCGGGTGCCCATGGCTACTCCTTTGGTTTGGAGGAAGTGGGAGGATTGGAAAGAGAAGTTGTTCAGGGTGAGGACCAGTTCAGTCAGTCGAAGGAGGGTATCAGTGGAAGGGCGAGATTAAGTACCACTGCTGCGAATTGTGCTAACTGTTATGTCAAACTATAACCGGGATAATACGGTTTGAAATTGAAGACAAAATAAATGTAATCGAGACCTGTAATGCGCTCTGTGATATGGGACAACACAGAGGCTCCATTTGGTGAATGCCGACGTCTGTAATTTTAAAGAAACCGGTTGGGAGCATAACTTGGTGACTTTTGACTCACGACTTAATTGCCACCTGTTTTTGTGTAATCCAAAGCTGACAATGTACATTTACTTCTGTCAAATTAGTAATTCATTGTGTCTGGGGGAATTTTATAGAAGTGAAGGGATTCTGAAACTTCCATGACTCAATCAAACAGAATGGACTCAGGTCAATACTTCTGATGTTCTCGTGTCTTCGTTTCGATCAGATTACGATCCCGGAAGATGATGACGTATTTGTTTTGTATTATTTTCTAATGGAAGATGATTGACAATCTGAAACTAACAAGTCACCGAAGCTCACGCAGAATCAGTCGACTGAGAGTTCAAATTTCTCATCAGCACTGGAGATCCTAGTCAGATGATAGAGCGAAGAACAACAGGGAATAATTGCTTGGGAGAGAAAAAGGTTGAAAAGAGAGTGACAGGAAATATTGGAAAACAGCACATCAGTTAACTCTGGGTCAGTAGGAACTGTATAAATAGCTGCAGACTAAAGTCTCTATTTGTCGGATTCGTCTGCTTGCCGTTTGGACCCAAACAGGAACCATGTTTAAATGATGCCAATTCGCTTTAATTCGATAAATTCATGAACGTTGTTGAGCCAAAATAATTCTCCAAGTAAAAGACGCCGTTGTTTTCTGGGTTTATGTTTCTCCTCGCGCCTTTGTCACTCTCAGTGGATATGTTTGTGTGCCTCTCTCTCGGTATAGGGTGGTGGACGATTGAAATGTTGACTAAACAGCTCCTTCAGTCAATTTTCCTCCCAGTTGATCAAATTGATCCTCTTACACCAAACCTCTCCCCACCATCTTCTCAGTGGCAAATGAGAAGGTGGAATAAATGCTGAACTACTGGCAATACAGGGGAAGAATAAAAAAAGACAGAATCGAAGTCTCTTCACTCCACATCGCATCGATTTGTATTGCAATTCAGGGCCAACACTAGTCACAGCAAATGCAATAGTGAGGCTTGCTGTGGTAGC
>NW_025174403.1:0-1918 GCF_004010195.1 Chiloscyllium plagiosum | reverse complement strand
CTCTGACACTGTCTTCCAGACCGTAACCCCTGCGTTAAACCGGCCTCCCCCACACTCTCAGGCTCTATGTCCCAGACCCTAACCCCTGGAATAATCCGGCCTATCCCACACTCTCAATAACTGCGTTCCAGACCCTAACCCCTGGATTGAACCGGCGTATCCCACTCTCCCAAGCACTGTGTTCCAGACCCTAACCCCTGGATTAATCTGGTTTTTCCCACACTCTCGGATACTGTGTTCCAGACCCTAACCCCTGGATTAATCTGGTTTATCCCACACTCTCAGGCACTGTGTTGCAGACCCTAACCCCTGCATTAAACCGGCCTACGCCACACTCTCAGACACTGTATTCCAGACCCTAACCCCTGGATTTACCCGGCATAACCCACTCACTCAGACAGTGTTCCAGACGCTAACCCCTGAATTAATCCAGCCTACCCCACACTCTCAGGCACTGTGATCCAGAGCTAACCCTGGATTGACCCAGCCTAAGCCACACTCTCAGACACTGTGTTCAAGACACTAACCCCTGGAGTAATCTGGCCTATCCCACGCTCTCAGGCACTTTGTTACAGACCATAAACGCTGGATTAATCTGGCCTATCCAACGATCTCAGGCACTTTGTTCTCGACCCTAACCCCTGGATTGACTCAGCCTCCCCCACACTCTCACATACTGTGATCGAGATCCTCAACCCTGGATTACTCTGGCCTATCCCACTCTCTCAGGCACTATGTTGCATACCCTAATCCCTGCATTAAACCGGCCTATCCCACTCTCTCAGGCACTATGTTGCATACCCTAATCCCTGCATTAAACCGGCCTACCCCACACTCTCAGGCACTGTATTCCAGATCCTAACCCCCGTATTAACCGGCCTATTCCACACTCTCAGACACTGTGTTCCAGATCCTAACCCCCGTATTAAACCGGCCTATCCCACACTCTCAGACACTGTGTACCACACCCTAACCCCTGGATTAATCCGGTTTACCCCACACTCTCAGGCACTGTGTTCCAGACCCTAAAATCTGGATTGACCTGTCTTACCCCACACTCAGACACTGTGTTCCAGACCCTAACCCCTGGATTAATCCGGCCTACTCCACACTCTCTGACACTGTTTTCCAGACCGTAACCCCTGCATTAAACCGGCCTCCCACACACTCTCAGACACTGTGTTCCAGAACCTAACCCCGGGATTGACTCAGCCTCCCCAAAACTCTCAGGCGCTGTGTTCCAGACTGTAACCGCTGGATTGACCCAGCCTCCCCACACTCTCAGACATTGTGTTCCAGACCCTAACCCCTGCATTGATCAGGCCTCATCCACTCTCTCAGGCACTGTGTTCCAGACCAGAAACCCCTGAATTGACCCGGCCTACCCCACACTCTCAGACAGTGTTCCAGACCCTAACCCCTGAATTAATCTGGCCTATCCCACACTCTCAGTCACTGTGTTCTAGTCCCTAACCCCTCAATTAATCCAGCTTCTCCCACACTCTCAGGCACAGTGTTCCAGACCCTTAGCACTGCATTAAACCAGCCTCCCACACACTCTCAAGCACTATTTTCCAGACCCTAATTCCTCGAATGACCTGGCCTAGCCCACACTTTCAGACACTGTGTTCCAGTCCCTGACGCCTGCATTAAACTGGCCTATCCCACAACCTCAGGCACTGTGATCCAGAGTTAACCCTGGATTGACCCAGCCTAACCCACACTCTCAGGCACTGTGTTCCAGACCCTAACCCCTAGATTAATCTGGCCTATCCCACGTTCTCAGGCACTTTGTTCCAGACCCTAACCCCGGATTAACCTGGCCTACCCCACACTCTCAGGCACTGTCTTCCAGACCCTAGCCCCTGGAGTCAATGGGCCTATCTGTTTTAAAAAATTCTCAGGTTCGTAGGAGAGT
>NW_025174402.1:0-1918 GCF_004010195.1 Chiloscyllium plagiosum | reverse complement strand
AGTGGAGTCGAAAAAGATACATCAGAAGGTCCAGAGTCTTCGAAGGAACAAGTGCCATTTCTGCAAAAAGGTAAGTTTTACTGCCATAGGCCAGCAAGGACAGGTTTCAGTATAAGGTATACGACATCATGTCTATCTTTGATATTGATATGTGAGGAAATACGTATCTCTGAAGGATTATTGACAGGAAAAAGAAGTGCGATTACGTGGACTTCATGGTGAGAATTCTTTGCTCAGTTATGTAGAGTGAGGAGACAGTATCAAATGAAAATTGGAGAAGTGATTGTAACCGCATTGGAAGATCGTTTGGACTCGGGAATGTAGTTTATTCTTGTGGAGTAGCACGAAGACTGCTGCCGACTGTGGTGTAAAAACAGTGGGTAATCATGCAAATAAGTTACTACCGGAAGCAAAACCTGGGTTTTCCCTGATTGTGTGGTAACACGGTCACTAAGTAACCACTTCAGACATGAGGAGAAATCAACGAATACAGATAACGAAATGAAGTAGAATTATCAGAAACCCTATTTGATCGAATGGATTGGAGAAAATAGGAACATTTAGAGGATAACGTGGATATTTTCAGCTCAGAATAATGAACTGAGTTACAACTGAATGGTGACAACTGATGCACTTCTATCAAGGCTTAGACTAGCATGACGAATTTGACTGCCTTCCTGACTGTTACTATGTTAAAAATAGAGGAAAATGATGACCATCACAGTTTCAAGCATTTCAGAACAAGGCAGTATTTCAGAAATTCGTATTACGAGTGTGTTATCGAAAGGAGATGTTTTGGCTTGCGCATGAAAAACTAGTAGGAGGTAATCGAGGCTGGAAAACAACTCAAATTAAATACAAAAGCGTTTTACTGGTCTGGACTGCATCATGATGTCGTCAAATGTCTGGTGCTGGAAAATCACAGCAGGTCATGCAGCATGCTTGGAGCAGGCGAATCGATGTTTCGAGTGTACGTGCTTCATCAGGAAACATCAAATCTCCTGATCCTCCGATGCTGCATGACCAGCATTGACTTTACAGCACCACACATTCGACTCTGATCTTCAGCATCTGCCGTACTCACTTTCTCCTGTATTAGATTGTAGTTGAATTTTGCTGGGCGTGTCATAAAAGTCAAGTCATGAAAAATTGCTGCAAGTGATAAAACGTGCGCTTTTAATTTGCATTCCTTTTTTTGAGATATCGTTAAAAAGCTTTATTTAAAAAAAAATAGAATTTGTTAACAATAATGGATGTGTCCACGAGAAAAACCATAAGCAGCTTCACAGCTGAAAGGATTGGAGAGGAGTTACACAAATTTGTCAAGGGCTACGAAACATCCACAGCTATGCAACTTAATTAAGTGTCAAAGTTACCTCAAAATTATTCAACGAAGTTATAGACATCTTCGAAATAAAATAATCCAACGCACTGCATACCATTCATAACCGCTGCGAGTGGTAGAAACGTAGCATCAGAACTTATATGTAAAAGGGCTCACAGCCAAGACTATGCAGATGACTGGCATAAAGGAATTCAATTCGTACTTTCTGCCAACAGAGATAGAACGAATGAAATAACCAAATTCAGTCCAACTGAATTAGTTTTGAGCATGAACTGAGTGGACGACCACAAGTGTTTCAGGAGAAATTGGTGAATCAAAATTCAGAAACCACATTTTGGGCGATGTGTCAAATTCTAGGGAACGATTAAACAGCGCGGGGGATTTGGCTGGACATGGTTTGAAAATATCAGAGTATGTAATGAACCAGGTAGAGACAAGGAGTGAAAAGCTCGCAATTCTGCGAATGGAGACAAAGTGATTGTGTTACTTTCAGTGACAGATGATTCTTTTAAAGTATGATTTAGTGGACCTTATCAATTTGAAATGAGGTTGAGTGACGTGAACGATTGGATA
>NW_025174401.1:0-1918 GCF_004010195.1 Chiloscyllium plagiosum | reverse complement strand
GCCCAACTTGATAATGCAACTGTCTTGTCCAAAGTTTTTGATATAGTTCTGCAATCTCGGAATTGTATATGATTACGATTTCATAACGGCGTGAGCCTTAAGATTATCCATGAAAATCATTGAAGCCCGTTAGGTTTGGGAATTAACACAACCGTTGAACCCAACATTCTCTGGCTCAGTTCAAAAATATCCTCTTCGAGCATGGCCTCCACTTCCTTCTGGACGTGTCTGGCTTTGAATACATTTTCAGGTAGGGGTGGTGTTTCATCGGAGCATTACTCCCGACGTCTACGTCATGTACAATCATATGAGCCTTCCCCATCTGATTCGTACGAATGTCCTCATACTGTAGTACCAAACCTTTCAAAGGTGTTCTTTGCTCCTGAGACAGACAGTTTACTGAACTATCCGTCTCCTCAAGGAATTCTTCATTCGTGAACATATTTTGAGGCATATTTAAATTCACAACAACTGAATTTGATTCCGCACTCAGTGAGCCAGTAACCTGCATTCGTTTCTCCAGTTCTTTCTCACTAATATAATACTGCTTCAGGATGTTCACATGGCATACCGTTTTATAATAACTAGCTTCTTTAACAGACAGATGACCTGACTCAACTTTTTCTCAATTTGATAGGGAAAACCAAACCTGACTTTGATGGGATCTCCTATCATTGGTAACAGTACGTACACGTCATCTGCTGAGAAAAACTTCCGAGTCTCGGAATTTTTATATGCCACCTGCTTCATTCTTTCCTGTGCCCTCCTTGGATGCTGTTCAGCTAATTCAGCTACTCGATGGAATGTGTCTCACATCTCCGAAGCATAATCTAAGTGTGAGATCTCCGACTTTGGTCTTGAAATTTTTTTAAAAATTATTACAAAAGTCCTCTCAATTCATGCCCGAATATTATCTTTAAATGTCAAAACTGAGCAGATTCGTTTGTGGGGTCGTTGTTGGTAAACTATACAAATGGTAAACCTCTTTCCCAATCATTCCGGTAATCTTGGCAGTATTCTCTCAACATGGCCTTGCAGGTTTAATGCTCCCTTCGTAATGCTCCCTGAGATTCAGGACGACACACACTTGATTTCAAATGTTGTATACCTAAGCTATTCATTATTTCTTCAAACAACCCAGCAGTAAAAGTTGACCCGTGGTCGGGCTGAATCTCTCTGGGTAACCCATATCTTGTGAAGAAAGCTATTAACTCCTCTACCACTCTTTTTGCCTTGACACACCGTAATAGAATAGCCTCCAAAAATCTGGTAGACACATCCATTATGGTTAACAAGTATTGTAATCCAATTTTAGTTCTCAAGCGGGGACCACACAATCAATTATAATCTACGTGGAAGTTTCATCTACTGGCGAATTGACAACAAAAATTTTTGTCACATCCGAACATTTTTAAACATTGGCATTTCAGGTCAATAAAAATACGTTTTATGTGTAGCCTCAGACTTTCTTACTCCTTGGTGACATTTTTAACTGGGTCATGAACAATTCATAACACTTGCTGTTTATGCTACAGGCACACGATCTGGAACACTTCGGCCCATTTCTACTCTGCACTAACCTACTGTGGCCTGCATTTCCCTGTGAGGATTCTATTTTTCAGATAAGAAACCTCCAGAATGTTGACTGTTTTCTTTTCAGAGGACGAATTATTTAGTGTGTGTGTGTGTATATATATATGTGTATATATATATATATATATATATATATATATATATATATAGTTTTATCATCTTCTCGTGCTTTTGCAAGTCTCTCAGCCTCTCAGGATTAAACACGTCTGACTGATCCTCTGGCTGTTGCGGTTTACCTGCATCATTGCTTCAAACGTGATGTCTGCTAAATGAACCTGATCTCCGCCATCTTTCTCCATAGATTTTACTTCCTGCTGTGACTTAT
>NW_025174400.1:0-1918 GCF_004010195.1 Chiloscyllium plagiosum | reverse complement strand
AAAATGCCCATCAGCCATGATTGAATGGCGGAGGGGACTCGATGGGCCGAATGGCCTTACCTCCGCTCCTATGTCTTATGGTCTTATGGAATATGGAGACAGTGTGAGAATATGGCATTGAGGGAGATGATCAGCCATTATCTAGAATAGCAGAACACATTTGAGGGGCTCCTATGTTCCTATTGTCATATGTTCTAGATCTGCTCTGGGGAAAATTAAGTCCAGCTCACTCTGTTTTTTCTATGTGCTTATTCTGTGTACTCATTTGTATCTGACTCTGTCACCATTCTCTTAAAAAAAATGTATCTTGAAATGATGTCCCTTATCAATGTTTTTATCTTTTTCTCACTGAACACGGCATGGTGGCTCAGTGGTTAGTATTTTTACCTCAGAGCGCCAGGGACCTTGGTTCAATTCCAGGTTTGGCGACTGTCTATGGAGTTTGAACGTTCTCTCTTTGTCTGTGTGGGTTTTTTCCAGATGCTCTGGTTTCCTCCCACAATCCAAAGATGTGCAGGTTAGGTGAATCGACCATGCTAAATTGCCCAGAGTGTTCATGGATATGTCGGTTAGGTGCATTAGTCAGGGTTAAATATAGAGTAATAGGGTAGGGGAATGGGTTTGGGTGGGATATTCTTCAGAGGGTTGGTGTGGACTTGTTGGGCTAAAGGCCCTTTTTCCACACTGCAGGGATTCTATGATTCAACCCGAGGGCAGTGTTTCTTTGTGCCAGATAATGCAACACTGCGGTTTTTACTGTGGTGACTATGTGTTTGTTTCATCTTATCTTTCCACAAAGTAGCCAACAACGAAAAATCATGCTGGAGAATGGTGCAAGAAACATGCACAAATCTCACTAATCCCATAGATCTTGACACTTCAAGATGTCAACATGTTAGTTCAAATTAAAGGTGATGTGCCTGTTGTATTTGAGCAAGTTCCTATTAATAATTTAGTGCAGGCAATTCAGGAAATATTGTTTTGGCTTGGGGATTTAATTTATAGCCTGGGGGCAATATCCATATTTATTCTATTTTTTACTAGCTTTAATACAACTTGCAAAAAGGACAATTACATTCTAAAACTTTCCAATGATAAAAACTTATTACTCTTCGGGCTAATAGTCTTCTCTGGCTGTTGACAAGTGAACATTGTAACTGCCACAATGTTCCTTTCTGAAATGTTCCCAATGCATTGCTTGCTTTGAGATAGGAATGCCAGTAAAATAGTTAATGCACTATATTGTTTAATGAGTTTATTTGGGTTCAGGTTAATGCAGCTTTTTGGAGCAGCAATAATGTCAAACCCACATCTGAGATCTTGATTTCTTATTCATAATGTCATTATTTATAATTCATTTTAACATTACTCTGATACTAATGACTCCTGATGGGCAGGTCTCTAATTTACTCTAAACAATTTAAATATTAGGAATCTGTTTAATCAATAGAGGCACAAACCCTCATCTTCCAACTCTGCAATGTGAACAAAAATCCCTTATTTGCTTTGTATATGTGGTGAAGGACTATTGATTCAGTCCAGTTCACTCTCTAAACATGTAAATGTGGTGTAAATAAATAGTTACTGTCCAAGCAAAATCACAATGGGCACACTTTTACAGGGGTCAGTGATGGAGGCATCTACCTATCTAGCACCTAATCAGCTACCTCACCCCCACCCCACCCTCCTATTTATCTCTCAGCCCCCTCTCCCCCACACCCACCCTCCAGATAAGGGGCTTATGCCCAAAACATTGATTCTCCTGCTCCTTGGATGTTGCCTGACCTGCTGTGCTTATCCAGCAGCATACCTTTCGACTTAGTGGTGGAGACACCCTGCCTACCAAATGCCCCACCGCACCCCAGAGCAAAGTCGGTGGGCAGTTGACTCAGCTGAAACTTTATTGCTGGAACAGCAC
>NW_025174399.1:0-1918 GCF_004010195.1 Chiloscyllium plagiosum | reverse complement strand
ATCATGCTGCACCTATACAAATGCTGGTGCGGCCATACTTGGAATATTGTGTGCAGTTCTGGTGCCCATATTTTGGGAAGAATGTGGAAGCATTGGAAAAGGTGCAGAGGAGATTTACGAGGTTGTTTCCTTGTCTGGAGGGAAGGTCTTATGAGGAAAAGTTGAGACTTCATCCTGTTCTCATTGGCAAGAAGGCCAAGAGTGGATTTGATAGAGACATACAAGATGATCAGACGCTGAGATATGGTAGACAGTGCAGGTCTTTTTCAAGGATGATGACATCATTGCGTATTAGGGCGCAGAACTACAAATTCAGGAGTGATAGATTTAAGACCAATATCAGAGGCAGGTTATTTATTCAGAGTGGTTAGGGCGTGGAATGCACTACCTGCTAATGTGGTTAACTCAGCCACATTATGTATTTTAAACGATCCTTTAGATAAGCACATGTGTGATTTTGGGATAGTGTCGGGGGTTGGCCTGTGAATAGTTCACAGGTCGGCGCAACATCAAGGACCAAAGGGCCTGTTTTGCACTGTATTGTTCTGTGACGAGAGTGCTACAAGAGATTTCTGATGTCTTAAACAGAGTGACAAATCTTGTATTGTGGGCTTACAAAATGTCACTGATATCGACCAAACATGTACGAGGTAGAATCAGGGCAATAATAAGATGTTGCAACAGGAGGGGAACAGGTACCTCCATACAAAACCCTACTCCTTCTCACCTCTTATCACCTCCAAAACCGAAGGCCTTTCAGAAAAGCACCTCTCTCTCCCACCACAACACTTTGCCACGCAATTGTGGTATTTGGCTGTGCACTAGAAGGAGTGTAACAGTCTGAACTGGGACCCACTGGGGCCCTGAAACACTTGGTAAAGACTAAAATCATCTGAGCATTGAGAGTCCCACCATATTGCATGGGTTTTGTTATTGTTTTAGTGCTGCTCCGGACTTCCCTTGTTTTTCCTAATGAACCTGTTCAAAGATGTTATTACAAACCTGCACAAGTTGTGAATTAATCTCTGGCCTCTCGGTCTAAGATTCAGGATATTTTCACCGCATCAGAAGGCATCGACTCTAACTTCCCTTGTCCCTTAATGTTTCTTTTGCTTGGCCAGTTGAATCAACTCTGCAATTGGGAGGAAGGGGCGGAACTGGAGAACCGAGCAGCGGCCGGTCTTCCAACCAGAGTGAGTGAGGAGCGGGGCCAATGCATTCTCGGCGAGTGAACGCTTCAGGATTGGTCTGAAAGCAAAGTGTTTTGCACGATTGATCGTTCTCACTACATGTGACAGCGTTAAAACTCTCTCATAAATCTATGTGACATTTTAAGAAGTAGTTGAGATGTAAATCTGATAACATACATATTTCCAATCGATTTACACAACTCGAGTAAGAAACTTATTTTCAAATTCCCAGAACGATTGGTAATTTATATACCTGGCCAGTATGGTTGAATTGGAACGAACAATTTATTGGCAAACTAGACATGTCCATGACTGTAAGTCGACAGAGCAATTGTTAATGACTAATATTTCACCCATGATTCTGTGCAGATACGAATATTACATATCAACTCACCGATAACCTCAGACGCACGCGCAGTTTGGTTTCTATGCAGAGCATGCGCAGTGTCACATTCGTCATGACATGGAGCTGCTTTCTCCGACAGCAGCTGCAATCGACTTCAGAGAGCGGCGCTCAGAGCCTCACTGGGAGAAAGGAGCGGAGAGAATTCACAAATCCTGAAAACAGGTAAAAAGAGCGAAAATAATACTCCAGGCCCGTGTAAAGGGGCGGCGATCTCTGATCAGGGAAGCGGCCCAGGGTCACGGCCGCCATTTGTTTGAGGGAGCGCGGGCCTGAGGGCCGCCATCTTGAGAAGGTCAAGGTGAAGGAGGGCGGGGCTCTCGGG
>NW_025174398.1:0-1918 GCF_004010195.1 Chiloscyllium plagiosum | reverse complement strand
GCCACGCTGGACTTGAAACGCTATCTCTGTTTCGCTGTCTCCACAGATGCTGCCAGACCTGCTGAGTTTCTCCAGAAATTTCTGGTTTTGAACATGTTCAAAGATGTGTATCAAAGCTGTTCCAATGTCCTGACCCACATGGAGTGCCATACACTCGGAAGTGAAAAATAACACAAGGTGCACAAATACCTTGGTTCTGAAACTACATAAGACTGGAATTATTGACACTTCAGAGTTCTTAATGAAAGTCTTGGAAAGAAACAGAGGGAAGCACATTCAATTTAAACACCGAAAGTGGGACGACTGGAAGGGAAAACATTCAGATGAATGTTAGAATTAGAATCGTTGCAGTGTGGAAACAGGCCCTTCAGCCCAACAAGTCCACACCGATCCTCTGAAGAGTAAACCAACCAGACCCATTCTCCTGTTTTATATTTACCCCTGACTAATGCACCTAACCTACATATCCCTGAACATTACAATTCAGCTAACCTGCACATTTTTGGTTTGTGGGAGGGAACCAAAGCACCCAGAAGAAACCCACAGGGAGAATGTGCAAGTTCCACACAGACAGTCGCCAGAGGATAGACTCGAACCTGGGTCCCTAGCACTGTGAGGCAGCAGCACTAACCACTGAGCCATGGTGCTGCTTCAGGGAATATGTTTAGGAGTTTTGAAAAAAATTACAAGAGGTGTGACACCATGGACAGACACTCAGAGGAATGAGAATATTAAAATGGAAGTGTTACTACATCAGAAACCAGAGTAGGTCAAGGGGTGATGGGTGAATGGGTCTCGGTGTGAACTGGGGACAGACAGAAGAAATGCATTTCAGAAATCGCCCCTGAAAACTGGGAATTCATGTGGTACTGTAGATCACAGCTGGACAGAAGGAGCATTGTATTGAATCACAATCTGTAACTGTTTGCCCAGTTTAATCCCTCAGTTTATCATCCCCGTTTTTAATAGATATTTTTATTAGAAACTTAACATTTTTACAAGTTTACAAAAATAAACAAAACTCTAAAGTACAAACATTGATATACAATGATATCTTAAATAAATAATAACCAAAATTCAACAAAAGAAAAATACCGAGAAAAAAAAACCTACTAATCTAACCTACAACTAACCCGAGTGTATAATTAAGTCTCTTACATTATTCAAATGAGAAAAAGGAAAGAAAAACAATGGATAACACAGAAATTGGGTAGCGAGATACATGCTCGGAATGTGTTAACATCAAATGTTATAAAACCCATATTCGTGCGGGATTCCTCTCCCAAGGGGCCCCGGACCAGCCAGGTTTTTAATCTCAATCAAATAAAAGTCCTTGTTAGGATAGCCGAAATATCTGTATTTATGTAAAACAAGAACGCGTGCCATATTTTATGAAATAATTCGGTGCACCATATTTGTAAGGATGTCAAGGGCAATACGTTCCATAATTAATCTGTGCCAATATGAAATGTCCAGGGGGCCCTCAGCCACCCAGTTTACCAAAATATTTTTCCTTGCACAGAAAGAGAGAATAGAAAATAATCTCTTCCCGTGCATATCCAGGGAGGGTAAGTTTGAAAAGCCCAAAAGGAGAGATACATGGTCCAGTTTAATTGCCGTTCCTAAAATTTCTCTCAGGGTACTTGCTGTTTTAGTCCAGTATCTACGGATCTTATGACAGGTCCATAGGCAATATACAAGAGTGCCCACCTCTATTTTACATTTGAGACACATTGGAGATGCTCCTGCCTTAAAGTTTGCCAATCAATCCAGTGCTATATGGGCCCTATGAAGTATATTCAGCTGGGTAGCCTGAGTTCTGTTGCAGATGGTGATTCATCTGGCGTTTTCCCAAATGTAATTCCACATTTCTATAGAGATCTCGAGTCCCAAATCCTGATCCCATGTCTTAAGCAGA
>NW_025174397.1:0-1918 GCF_004010195.1 Chiloscyllium plagiosum | reverse complement strand
AGATACCCAGATGTGAGGGAGCGACTGTAATCTTTCTGAGGGGTTCGGGGTGGTTTATATACAGCATATGAGATACCCAAGAGTGAGGGAGAGACGTAAACATCAGTAAGTTCACATATGGTTGTGCCAGCAGAGAGGAAGACCTGTGATACATTGATCATTATTGAGATGAGATTGTGTTGGCAACATGAGCTTAACATGACATGAAGTGGAATCAGATCAATGGGTGGTTAATATACAAAATAACATGTAGTTATTTTAGTCAGTTAAGGCATGGAATCTAATTGAGGGGTTCAGAGTGGTTTATTTCCAGAGTAACAGATAGCCCAAGGTGAGTTAAGGCATGGAATCTAATTGAGTGGTTCAGAGTGGTTTATATACAGAGTAACAGATAGCCCAGGGTGAGTTCTAGTCTGGAATCTAATCAAGGGATTCAGGCTGGTTTATATGCAGACTAACAGATAGCCCCGGGTGAGTTACAGCTTGGAATTTAATCGAGGGGTTCAGTGTGGTTATGTACAGAATAAAAAGATAGCCCGGATTGATTTACAGCCTTCAATCTAGTCAATGGGTTCCCAATTTAAACCCATTGAAGGTCAGTGTTGGATTTGAGAAACCCTTCAATTTGGGATAAGGCCTCGCCTTGCCTAGCCTGATCAAACGCTGCAAATCTACAATTCAGTGGCTGAGCTCTTTCAGGTTTTGGATATTATGTTTCTCTCATATATTAGGAGCTTGGAAAGTAAGGCAGACTTTACTGTAATGTCACATTGTCTGTCCGCTTTCACTGCAAACAGGTTCTGGGATATGCATTTTAATTCCCTTCAAAGAGCTGTCTCCATTTCCTATCTCTGCTAACATCAATGAATGGAAATGGCTTTTGACACATTGCACCCTCTCTCTTGCTGAAAGTATTCCTGACACAAATCAGTCAGGCAGACATTTTAGATTTGTCCACAGCCACCATTTTATATCAGCAAAACGATGACATTGAGCTTATAAATAAGGAAAAGCAAGAGAGCCTGGCAACATCAATGCAGTTTGAAAATATATAAAACATTGAACACACACAGAATCACACACAAACAGACATACACAGACAGACAGAATCACACACACACAGATACAGACACCTTCCAGAAGCTGTCTCCATTTCCTATCTTGCAAGGAATTTCATGTTATGATGATGCATTCAAGCAGGACAGTAAACAGCTTTTGAGATTTTCCCCATTGTGACAGAAATTCAGCCTCAATCTGAAAATTGGAGATATGGAACAGAATTGAAATGAAACAGCAGTTTTCTGTGTTCCTGCTCCCAATGTAACATTTGACCATTTAGTTTATCTTGTCTTCGGTCTAATATCCAACAAGGATCACTTCACTGATCCAATAACACATCCCCAGGAGTGAGTTCCGGACTGGAATCTAATTGAGGGGTTTAGGGTTTACATACAGCATATGAGACACCCCGGAGTGAGGGACAGACTGGAATCTAATCGAGGGTTTCAGGGTGGTTTATATACAGCATATGAGATACCCAAGTGTCAGGGACAGACTGGAATGTAATCGAGGGTTTCAGGGTGGTTTATATACAGCATATGAGATACCCAAGAGTGAGGGACAGACTGGAATCTAATAGAGGCGTTCAGGGTGGTTTATATACAGCATATGAGATACCCAGGAGTGAGGGAGAGAGTGGAATCTAATCGAGGGGTTCAGGGTGGTTATTCATACAGAAAAACAGATAACAAGGATTGAGTCACAAATCGCAGAGTCATACAGTCGTAGAGATGTACAGCTGAAAACAGACCCTTCGGTCCAACCCGTCTATGCCGACCAGATGTCCTAACCTACTCGAGACTCTTTTTCAAGCACTTGGCCCACATCCCTCCAAACCTTCCCATTCATATACCCATCG
>NW_025174396.1:0-1918 GCF_004010195.1 Chiloscyllium plagiosum | reverse complement strand
TATAGTGAGAGGCTGAATGAGCTGGGGCTGATTACCCTGGAACGTTGGAGGCTGAGAGGTGACTTTATAAGGGTTTATAAAATCATCAGAGGCATGGATACAGTGAATAGACAAGGTAGTTTTCCCTGGGGTGGGTGGAGTCTTGTCTAAACCTATACTCGTGAGGATAGGTGTAGAGTGAGAGGGGAAATAGTTGAAAGTACCTAAGGAGTAACTTTTTCATGCAGGGGATGGTGTGTATTGAATGAACTGCCACAGGAAACAGTGGAGGCTGGTGCAATTTCAAAATTTAAAAGGCATCTGAGTGCGTAGACGAACAGGAGGGTTTAGAGGGATATGGGCCAA
The DNA here is from genome assembly GCF_004010195.1 of Chiloscyllium plagiosum. Taxonomy (NCBI): domain Eukaryota; kingdom Metazoa; phylum Chordata; class Chondrichthyes; order Orectolobiformes; family Hemiscylliidae; genus Chiloscyllium; species Chiloscyllium plagiosum. The sequence continues at coordinate 1,573 of NW_025174396.1, read as the reverse complement.
GTACTAGCAAATGGGACTAGATTAGTTTCGGATATCTGGTCAGCATGGGCGAGTGATACTGAAAGATCTGTTTCCAAGTTGTACATCTCTATGACTGTATGATCTACCCCTTTGCTCTTAATGTACTAGTCGAATCTCTTTGGATTATCTTTAACATTATCTCATTTTCCTTTCTTGCCCTCCTCATTTCCCTCTTTACAATGTCCCTGCACCTCTTGTACTCTTCGGGATTCACTTGATCTCATTTCTCTATATCGAATATACGATTCATTCTTAATCTGAACCAGAGCATCAATATCTTTATTCCTCACGTGTTCCCTCCTCTTACCAGCCTTATCTTCACACTAAAAGGAACATCACGCCTCCGAACTCGCGTTATCTCACTTCTGAAAGCTTCACTCTTGCCGGCCGTCCCTTCAGCTGCAAACAGTCTACTCCAATCAACCCTTGAAAATTTTTGTCTCATACTATCAAAATTTGCCCTCGTCCAATTAAGAACTTTAACTTAATGCCAATCCTTTCCATAAATATTTTCCAACTAATCGAATTATGACCCCGGCCCCAAAAAGCTCCCCTACTAACTATTCAGTCACTTGCCCTACCTTATATCACAAGAGTAGGTCAGGTTTGCTCCTTCTGTGATAGTGACATCTGCATATTAATGAAGAAAATTGACTTTAGCCCTTACCAAATTCCTCACCATCCAAGCTCTTAAGACCATGGCTTTCCTAATTTATGTTTGGAAGGTTAAAATTTGCTATTATTACAATCCTATTATTCTTACGTATAAATAAGATCTTTCGACATATTTGCTACTCAATTTCACTCTGACTACTGGGGGGACTATTACAATCGCATCAAAGTAATCATGTTTTTCTTATTTCTGAGTTCCATCCACATAGCTTCACTGGACCATCCCTCAGAAATCCCTTGTGTTAGAACAGTAGTAATGTTTCACCACAAGAAAAATTGATTCCTTCTAGCTCCTCCTACTTCTGCCGTACCTTTGATGATGGAAGGGGCTTTGAACATAAATTATTCAACTTACTGGTGATGGTTAGTAGCTGAAAATAAAGATACAATGGGTGACTTGGGTGATGGTAAATAAAAGGTTACATTGTGTGGAAGGAAAATTCTGGATAGAAACAAGAATTTTAAAAAACGAACTCCATTCAGTGTTTGGAGTCCTTTTTGATGAGTTCAAGTTAATCTCAGCCACTGTTTTGTACTTGTTAACCATTTGTTAACGGGTGTTTGCCGTTTCAGAATGTAGATTGCCTTATTGTGTACGTTCTCACAGTTCAGTGTTTGGAGTCCTTGTTGGTTCAACCTGTGCTTTGGTCTATAAAGGAAAATTAAAGAAAAATATTAATAAAAATGTAAAATAAAATGTTAGGACATTGGAAGAACAGCTAAGAGCTTCAAAGCTTGGCAGATGGCTTATGGGAAAGGACATTGAAAGCAGCAGGGTTTCCAGAACTTCTGATCTCTGCCTTCCCTGATCGAAATCAACCTGTCATTTATAATTGTTGAGGATTACTATTCATTAATATCGGTGTGTCAGATAGATCTC
>NW_025174395.1:0-1918 GCF_004010195.1 Chiloscyllium plagiosum | reverse complement strand
ACCAGAGAAATATGAAGCTGGCAGAGATGGCAATGAGTAAAATCACAGACTTCTTTCTGCTCTCTACCTCTGGATCGTTCTCTATTTTTCTTTGATTCCCCAATCCCTTCCGCACCTTTATAGCCTGGAAGATGTGTCTGACAGTCAGACCATTGAGAAAGAGAATAAAAATAAATGGGAACATTGGTGTTAAAAATTGTTCAAAATATCTGAAACTTATCCACCGACGGTCGTAAAAATAACTGGACCAGACATGACAGTACCATTGAATGTTGTTGATAATCGTTCCAGGTTTAACCCGAAAGTACGTGGGAATATTCTTTAAAGAAAAGAAAATACAGATGATTGCTAGAACTCTCATTGCAGTTTTCTTTGTGCAATATGTAGTTTTCATCTGATGAAAACAAATGGCGACAAATCGATCGAAAGAAAAGGCAAAAGTGAACCAGACAGAACAGTCAATGGTCAGGTGGTGGAGGACATTGATAAGACTGCAAACCGGAGTGATGCTCAGGAAACACCGTGGATAATAAAATTGTTGAAATCGGATAAGTACGACATAAAAAACAATGAACAGGAGGTCAGAAATTGCCATGGCCACCAGGTAGATAGTGCTGCATGTGGAAAGACCACATTTGCCCCGAGCTAAAATTAGAATCACCACGAGACTAACTGTAAGTGAAAGGACAAGAAGAGATTTCAAGTTACTGATGGAGCATTATTCATGCAGACTGGACGTAACGACACAAAGATGATTGTTGTACCTTGTAATATAAAGTTTAAAGGATCTGAACCACATAACAGAAAACACGTTCTAAATGGATCATTTCCAGATGTAAAAGACATAGTGAAGAATATGATCAGCGGATTGCTCATGAAAACACGATCATGCTTTTTTGTGGTTTCGGCCTTGGTTGATTTAATATGCTTCATAGACGTCACAGACTGGCTGAGGGTTTCCCATATGACCACAACATCCACCACAAAGACAATTTGGATCAGTTAAGCAAAGAATGGGAGACACCCTACATACATATGGATTGTTAAATTTCTTCATTTCATTTTGAAGCCAACGTTTGTCACTTATCAGACTAAACGAAATTTTATCTTACTGTATATGGGCACAGACCTCTTCCTTACCTAATGCATCATACATGGTGCTAACCATTGTGCAATCACAAGAAACTTTTACTTGGAAATGATGGTGGAAGGAAATGCATTGCTGAGGCAGATACAGATTTTGGGGTCGAATATATGACCCTGAATAGTTGCTGCAGCGATGTTCGACAGTTGAGATGATTGCGTTCCAACAGCCAAAACCATTTTCACCTGTGGTCAAGATGAAACCAGGTAGAATGAGATTAGCAGAATTTAATCTCACTGAGTTCTTTGTTCTTTTTGAGGGCTGCCTTATAGTGAATCACTATTTGTGATTTGTATGTGAAAGAATTGAATCATTTTTCAGGAATTAAAATTTAATTGTAAAAATAGGCTAAATTGATTGATAAACAGAAAGCCAATCCAACTGTAAATGCAAGGCAAACAGTCCTAAGTGTGGCGCAAGACAGATTTAACATGTGAATATTGGGAAGGTCAGAGGTCATCGTCGAAAATACAACAAACAAGTGACAGAGTTTGAGCTCCAGAGCGTCGGAATGTTTGCCATTTTGACGCTAAAATAAGAGAAATGCTTATAAATCAGGAAATTGGATTTGTAAGCTGTGAAGTGGCATGGAGTATGGCAGATGGGTAGAGAATACACAGTGCTTTGTAATGAAATTACGGAAATGATATTTCCACTAATGATGGAGACTGCAACTGAGGTTCATTAATGTGGAATGTTCATTCAGGGTTAGAACACTTCGTAAATGGAAAGGCTTAATTGGATGTGATGCACTTATAGTCATTTATTAGAAAT
>NW_025174394.1:0-1918 GCF_004010195.1 Chiloscyllium plagiosum | reverse complement strand
ATATTGACAATATTAAAAACCAATGAAACAATCTGAAAATTTGGGGGATAAGACCAGGAAAACTTGAACAGTTGAGGGAAGAACTGTCAAGCCACCAACATCTGCAGACTTCCCGTAGAATGGCTCTCTTAAAGATACCTTTATCTATCAATGACCTGTGAAACAGAAATCACGAACAAGAAGAAAATAAATCAGAGGAAGATACAAAGAGAAGATTCGACAGCTGGCTGGTTTTGAAATTTGAATTTTCTGGTAAATATTAATTGGGGGTTTTATCAGACTAGTATTGTAGAGGGGAGGTAAAATATAGATGAGACAAAGGAGTTGTAGATAATTGTTAATTAATTATTCTCTGTTAGATTTTTTAAAAGTTGTTAGTTTTTACTTTAAATATTGACTTTTCAGACAGTTCTTTGCCTCTCAATTTTAAACAGATTACAAAATAGGTTAAATCATTTCTGTGTTGTGGGCTTAAATTAGCAAGGGGGGCGGGGTTTACCCATATCGTAACAGTAGATATTGGGAGTCAGATCAACATTATGTATTCTGATTTTCAAAAGCCTTTTGACAAAGCTTCACATGATAGATTACTAAATGAGAATCAGTCCTGTGAAACTGATTGGCAGATTATTTTGCTGGGTATGGAACTAGGTGCTCTCTTGTGGACAGAAGAGCTCCTACTGGACATGGAGAAAGTGAGGACTTCAGATGGCCTGGCCATTAGTAGAATCTGGGATAAGTTATTCTCAATAATCTGGGATGAACATGTCTAGAGAGAACTGGATGCAATGGTTATGTTTATAGGACTTTAGATGAAAATAATTTTGGCAAGCAAATTTAGATATAATAGCTACATTTTATATATCTATGTAGGAAGAACTCCAGGGATGTCTCTACAGATTAAGGTCTCTTTTGCTCAAATTTTCTGATAGGAGAAGGACCTCGGGTTATAATCCATAGGACATTGATGGTCCACAATCAGTGCTGCAAGCTTAGTACAAAAATACGCAAGAATTATTGCTAAAACATTCCTTGGGGAGGACAAGGGTGTTTAAGGGAAATGGTAATTTTACTTTAGAGAAGCATAAACTTCATGAAGACCTGATTAAGATCTTTAAAACAATGAAAAGAATAAGTACAATCCAAAAGCTAGATAGATTAGGATAATAGAAATATGTATCTTAAGTACAAGTAAGTTAGATGTGAGAAAACTTTTCTTTACCATAGAAGTCTGAATTAAGTTATTGCCCTGAACAATAATGGACAATTTGTTGCTAACTAAGCAGGTTCTTATGAGAAGTAAACTTATCTACCTATAAGAATGAAGGTGGATCATTGATACTCAGCCCCAGCATAGCCTTCCATAGTTAAATTGATTACCATCAGATGTATACAAGAAGTTTTTTTCAGAGATTTATTTAAACTCTCCCATGATTTCTTTATCTCTCACTTTCTTCCAGGAGAGTGTGTGCCTTATATGTAGATGGATGGGAAGGGAGGGAGGGGAAGAAATTTCATCATGCCTTAATAAGGCAGGTTGAATGAACCAGCTGGTCTTTTAACATGCCTTTTTTGCATTTTTTTAACATCATAAATTATCTGTTCAAATGTGAGCAAACATTTGACATAGCAGGAACTTCAGTTGAATGAAATAGTTTGACTTTTCCCATTTTATGCAGATGTCTAATCAGAAACAATGCAGAGGACTGTGATCAAGAGTTGCATTATATTAAAGAAGCAAAAAACTTAAAAATCAATTGACAGATTATAACTGTAGAAATAAATTAACTCAGCTAAGTTATGCTTTCCTTTATTGGTCAGAGTATTGAGTACAGGAGTTGGGAGGTCATGTTGCGGCTGTACGGGACATTGGTCAGGCCACTGATGGAATATTGCATGCAATTCTGGTCTCCTTCCT
>NW_025174393.1:0-1918 GCF_004010195.1 Chiloscyllium plagiosum | reverse complement strand
TATTGAGGGAGCACTTTCTGAAGCATTGAGGGAGAAATATCTGAGTTATTGAGGGAGCAATATCTGAGGTATTAAGAGAGCACTTTCAGAGGCATTGAGGGAGCACGTTCTGAGGTACTGGGGGAGCACTGTCTGAGGTACTGAGGGAGCACTGTCTGAGGTACTGAGGAAGCACTATCTGAGGTATTGAGGCAATACTAAGTGATGTAATTAGGAAGCACTATCTGAGGTATTTAGGGAGTACTAACTGAGGCACTAAGGGAGCACTTTCTGAGGAATTGAGGGACCACTATCTGAGTTGCTGAGGGAGCGCTTTTTGAGATATTGAGGGAGCAATTTCCGCGGAATGGAGTGATCACTATCTGAGGTACTGAGGGAGCACGTTTTGAGATAATGAGGGAGCACTTTCTGAGGTACTGCGGGAGCACTATCTGAGGTACTGCGAGAGCACTATCTGATGTATTGAGGGAGCATTTTCCGAAGTATTAAGAGAGTACCATCTGAGGTACTGAGGGAGAACTATCTGAGTTATTGAGGGAGCACTATCAGAAGTACTGAGGGAACTCTTTCTGAGGTACTGCGGGAGCATGATCTGAGGTACTGAGGGAGCACTTTCTGAAGTACTGAGGAAGCACTTTGAGAGGTATTGAGAGAGCAGTATCTGAGGTACTGAGGAAGCACTATCTTAGGCATTGAGTGAGCACTATCTGAGTTATTGAGAGAGCACTATCTGAGGTACTGAGGGAGCACTTTCTGAGGTCCTGAGGGAGCACGATCTGTGGTATTGAGGGAGTACTAACTGAGTTATTGAGGGAGCACTCTCTGGGTTTTGAAGAAGCACGGTGGGCGGCACGGTGGCGCAGTGGTTAGCACTGCTGCCTCACAGCGCCAGAGACCCGGGTTCAATTCCCGACTCAGGCGACTGACTGTGTGGAGTTTGCACGTTCTCCCCGTGTCTGCGTGGGTTTCCTCCGGGTGCTCCGGTTTCCTCCCACAGTCACAAAGATGTGCGGGTCAGGTGAATTGGCCATGCTAAATTGCCCGTAGTGTTAGGTTAAAGGGGTAAATGTAGGGGTATGGGTGGGTTGCGCTTCGGCGGGGCGGTGTGGACTTGTTGGGCCGAAGGGCCTGTTTCCACACTGTAAGTAATCTAATCTAATCTGTAAGTAATCTAATCTAACTGAGGTAATAAGGGAGCACTATCTGAGGTATTGAGAGAGTACTAACTGAGGTACTGAGGGAGTACTTTCTGAGGTATTGTGGGAGCACGATCTGAGGTACTGAGAGAGCACTTTTTGAGATATTGAGGATGCACCTTCTGAGGTATTGAGGGAGCACTTTCTGAGGTCTTAAGGGAGTACTATCTGAGATTTGAGGGAACACTATCTGATGTACTGAGGAAGCACTATCTGAGGCATTGAGGGAGACCTATCTGAGGTACTGAGGGAGCACTATCTGAGTTATTGAGGGAGCATATCAGATGTACTGTGGAAACACTATCTGAGGTACTGAGGGAGAACTATCTGAGGTACTGACGGAGCACTATCTGAGGTATTGAGGGAGCACTCTCTGAGGTATTAAGGGAGTACTATCTGAGGAACTCAGGGAGAACTATCTGAGGTACTGACGAAGCACTATCTGAGGTATTGCGGTAGAACTATCTGAGGGACTGAGGGAGCACTTTCTGAGGTACTGAGAGAGCATTATCTGAGGTATTGAGGGAACACTATCTGATGTAATGAGGAAGCACTATCTGAGGTATTGAGGGAGTACTAACTGAAGTACTGAGGGAGCACTTTTTGAGATATTGAGGAAGCACTTTCTGAGGAATTGAGGGAGCACTTTCTGAGGTCTTAAGGGAGTACGCTCTGAGTTCTTGAGGAAGCACTATCTGATGTACTGAGGAAGCACTATCTGA
>NW_025174392.1:0-1918 GCF_004010195.1 Chiloscyllium plagiosum | reverse complement strand
CAGTAGGTGGCTGAGGGCAGAGCCTCAGGTGTGCAGTGAGTACTGTCAGGGTCTGGAAACACAACCATGCGTGTACAGGGAGTACAGTAGAGGGCTGCGGACACAACCGGGGGTTTACAGTGAGTAATGTAGGAGGCTGAGCACACAGCCGATTGTTTACAGAGAGAATGATAGGAACCTGAGGACACAGCCATGGATGTACATGGTGTACAGTAGAGGGCGGAGGACACAGCCATCAGTGCACAAAGGCTTCTGTAGGCGTTTGAGAGCACCGCTATGGGTGTACAGTTAGTACAGTAGGGTGTGAGGGCCCAGCCGTAGGTATACAGGGTGCACACTAGGGGGCTGAGGATATAGCTATGTGTGCAAGGGAGTATAGTAGGGGGTTGCAGACATAGCCATGGGTATACAGCGAATACAGGAGGGGGCTGCGGATCCATCCTTCAGGAGCTCCAGTGTTGAGAGTTATTGTGGAGAAAGTGCTGTTGCCTATCTTCACTATTGCGATCTGTGAGACAGAAAGCTGAAAAATCCCAGTTGCAGGGAGCGGAGCCGAGACAAATCTCAAATCTTACTGAGTTTTGAAATCAGTCTTGAGGGTATAATGGTGTTGAAGGCGCAGCTTTATATGATTAGCAGGAGGCCAACTTAGGTGTCCTTGTTTTCCAAATGTTCAGGGTTGAGTACAAGTTAGGGACATGCTGTCCGCTGTGAACCCGTTGTGTTGGTGGGCACATTGTGGGAGATTGTGACAGCCTGAAAGACTGAAGTTGAATTGGTCTATAAGCAGCCTTTCGAAACACTTCATGATTTAGGAGTTCAGAGCCACTAGGCGGTAATTCTGAAGGCACATTGCATGTGTTTTCTCACTTACGGGGATGATGGTGATCTACTTGAACCAGATTAGGACTTAGACTAGTTGGAGGGAGAAGGTGAAGATGTTTGTGAGTATGTCCGCGAACTGGTCTGCACTGGATCTGAGTGCTCAACCGGTAACACTTTCCAGACCCATCGTTTTCCCTGGAATGACTCCCAGGAAGAGTGATCTGACATTTGCCAGTCAAGGGGACATGAAACCATCTTGTTTCAGTCTAACCTGCAGGCGAACATATTTTCCCCATTTCCTTGTTGGTTTTCAGCACCCCGATGTTCGGGGAGCCGACGATGCGATTGTACAGCTTCAGGACGTGAGCGAATCATGTCTTGACAAACTCAGCCTTCACGAGAATAGGACATCATGAGGTCAGAGTTCATGCAAGGACAAGTTATTGGGATTGTGTCCCAGTTGGTCCCTGCCTTCTCTGGATTGTGCATTTAGGGGTCCAGGCCGTATCACGGTCGGTGTCTTTGAAAATCCAGGATTTGTCAGGGGTTTGTCTCTGTCGTCAGGGATTTCTCAGAGGTGTGTGTCTGTGGGTCCCTGCCTTATCAGGGTTGTGGCTCTTTCGTTCCAGGGTTATCAGGGCTGTGTATCTGTGTTAACGGGCCTCTTACGTTTTGTGCTGCTGTGGATCCTGCCCTTTTCATGATTATGTCTCTCTAGGTCCCTGCTTCACAAGGTAATGTCTCTGTCTGGCACGGCAGACTCAGGGTTATCTCAGTAGGTCCCAACCTCGTCAGGGTTGTGTCTTTGGGCGTCCTGACTTTCTCAGGATTGTGCCTTTATGTATGAGTGCTTTCTTGTGATTGTGTCTCTGTGGGTCGGGGCCATGTTAGGGCTGATTCGCTGTCGATCTTGGTCCTTGTATGGTTATGTATCTGTGGGTAATGGCAATCTCACAGATGTGCCTCTGTGGTTTTGGACCTTCGCAAAATTGTTTCTCTGTGGTTCCAGGGCTTCACAGGGGGTGTGCGTCTGTGTGTCCTTGCCTTCTCAGGCGTGTGCCTCTGTGTGTTCGGGCTGTGGCAGGGTTGTGAC
>NW_025174391.1:0-1918 GCF_004010195.1 Chiloscyllium plagiosum | reverse complement strand
CTGCTGCAATGTTCCAATGAAGCACAACCCAAGCTCAAGTAACACCTCACTTTACCCTTCGGGAAATTATGGCCTGTAGGAATTAATATTCAATTCCATAACGTCATAGCCTGACCCCATTGTGGCTGTTCTCTATTTTTCTTACATTCTCCCTATGACCTTGTCTGTGACTTGTTTATCAATAGAGACAACACAATTTTCGCATTCACACTTTAATTTACACCCGTTGTACATCTGTTTCTTTTTCACCACAATTAAAAACCCATTCCTCTGCGGCATTGCACCTCCACATGTTTCCTATCATCCCTCATCCACATTTGCCAAGGGACTAAGGAACCCCTTTCAGTTTTGAACAAGGGTCACGTTGGACTTGAGATGGAAATGTGTTGCTGGAAAAGCGCAGCAGGTCAGGCAGCATCTAGGGAACAGGAGAATCGACGTTTCGGGCATTAGCCCTTCTTCAGGAATGAGGAAAGTTGGTCCAGCAGGCTAAGATAAAAGATAGGGAGGAGGGACTTGGGGGAGGGGCGTCGGAAATGTGATAGGTGGAAAGAGGTCAAGGTGAGGGTGATAGGACAGACTGGGGTGGGGGCGGAGAGGTCGGGAAGAAGATTGCAGGTTAGGAAGGCGGTGCTGAATTTGATGGATTTGACTGAGACAGGCTGGGGGGAGGGGAAATGAGGAAACTGGTGAAATCCGAGTTCATCCCTTGTGGTTGGAGGGTTCCTAGCCGGAAGATGAGGCGTTCTTCCTCCAACCGTCGTTTCGCTGTGGTCTGATGATGGAGGAGTCCAAAGACCTGCATATCCTTGGTGGAGTGGGAGGGGGAATTGAAATGTTGAGTCACGTTGGACTTGAAACGTTATATCTGTTTCTATGTCTCCACAGATGTTGCCAGGCCTGCTGAGTTTCTCCATCAAGTTCTGGTTTTGAACAAGTTCAAAGACGTGTGTCAAACCTGCTCAAATGCCCTCACCAACATGGAGCGCTATACACCGGGCAGTGAACGATAGCGCAGGATGCACAACTCCATCAGTTTTGAAACTACATAAGACTAGCATCATTGACACTACAGAGTTCTTCATCAAGGCCAAGGAGAGAAACAATGGGAAACACATTCAATTTAAACACTGGTAGTGGCACGATTGGAAGGGAAAACATTCAGATGAATATTAGAATCGCTGTAGTGTGGAAACAGGTCATTCGACTCAAAACTTCCACACCAATCCCCTGAAGAGCAAACCAACCAGACCTCATCCCCTATCCTATATTTACCCCTTACCAATGCACCTAACCTACACATCTCTGAACACTATAATCAAATTAGCAAGGCCAACCCACCTAACCTGCACATCCTTGGACTGTGGGAGGGAACAAGAGCACCCAGAGGAAACCCTAACAGACATGGAGAGAACGCAGAAACTCCAGACAGACAGTCGCCGGAGGATGGAATCTAACCACTGAGCCATGGTGCAGCCCCACAGTATATGTTTAGGAGTTTTGAGAAATGTGACAAGTAAGTGGTGTGATGCCATGGACAGACGCTCAGAGGAATGAGAATATTAAAATGGAAGTGTCACCACATCAGAAACTGGAGTAGGTCACGGGGCGGGTGGTGATGGGTGAATGGGTCTTGGTGTGAACTGCGGCACAGACAGCAGAATTGCATTGCAGAAATTGCAGCTCAAACTGGGCATTCATGTGGTACTGTAGATCACAGCTGGATAGAAGGAGAATTGTATTGAACCACAATTTATAACTTTTTGCCTAGGATAATCCCTCAGTGTATCATTTCCATTAAGCTGATCCATGTTTCAGTTAGGAATGTGGGTGAATATACCAGGGTCTGAACCGTGTGTACCTAAAACTGATTACAACCTATTTAAAGCTACAGCACCTGACTACTGTAATGACATTC
>NW_025174390.1:0-1918 GCF_004010195.1 Chiloscyllium plagiosum | reverse complement strand
TCGTGAAAGTAGTTTGGTAGTTAAGTCGTGAATAGGGATACTAAAATTGAGTGATGAACCAATGAATAAGTGAGTGGGTACAAAATTGTCCAATGCATAATGAAATGGAGAATGCCATATTTATAAGGAACAATCAATAAAGATCTTTTAAATAAAATGCGATGTTGCAGGACTCTGAAATGCACACCCAACTGGCTGTGCTGAGTTTATGAGTCACATTGACTTTTCTGCAGGAGCATCAACTGATTCGGAAGGCAAAATGATATTTTTCATATGTTCAGCAGTGGCGAAGCAAATATATATTCCTCCGTTCCTATCAGCACTTGACAAGGTGAGCATGCATTGCCTGATCGAAACATTCCAGTTCATGAAACTTTTTTTTCTTTTGAGAAACAGAACGTCGCAGTTATTGAACTGCAGCTTTCTCTTTTCCTTTACCAATTTTAATATCCAAACATTCAGTTGAACTGACAGGATGCTGAATTCTACAACAATTATTTCTTTTCTCTCAGATATTCAGTCTCTGTAGTTTTCTTTTCTTTAGTGATCTGAATGACCTGATATTTAGGGGGAAATGAATGTTGCAGTTTGTCTCGCATGCGACAGAAGAATCAACTGAGTGATGACAGGTGCATCTTAATGTTCCTATGCAGTTGAGCTGAGGTGGTGTCGAGTTAAAAGTGTGGATCCGGAAAAGTACACCTGGGAAGGCAGCATCAATGGAGCAGGAAAGTCGATGTTTCGAGAAGAAGTTCTTCGTCAGGAATGTTGGAAACATTGACACTCCTGGTCCTCCGATGTTGCCTAACCGCTGTGCTTTCTCGTGCTATCCTTTCTGACTCTAATCTCTCGCATCTGCAATCCTCGCCTTCTCCTCAGGCGGGGTAGTGTGAGATACTGTTCCTAAGATGTAACAACGTGTTCATAATGATAGTTTGGATATGCAGTTAGAAGCTCATCACTGATGAAATTCATTCTCCCCCTCTCAATCTGCCAAGCACATGCAGGTCCTGCGCCTCCTTCATTGACATTCCCTAAATACACGACGCCTGAAAGAATAAGGCCTCATCTTTCCCCTTGGGCCCTTGATGCCACATGGGATCACCAGTTTCCTCATTCACCCTTCCCTCACATTATTCAATTTCATGATTCCAACTCAGCATTGCCTTCATGACCTGCACATCACCTTTCCAACCTACCCGCTCCACCTCCTGTCAGAACTAGTATCTTATTCTCCACCTTTATCTACTCTTCGCATTCACAACTATCACGCCCCCAAACTCCCGAACCTCCCATTTATCTATAGTCCTCAAGGCCACAAACCTCATTCCTGATAAAGGCTTTATGCCCGAGTCATCAACTCTCCCGCTCCTCGCATTTTGCCTGACCCACTGTGTTTTCTATCACCACACTGTCGGCTCTGAGTTCTCGCATCTGCAGTTTTCACTGTCTCCACGGGGCAGTATTGTGTAAAAGTCACATTACTGGAAAAGTACAGATTCTGTGGCTTTCTAAATTGTTAATTTCATTTGCTCAATCGGCTCTAGCTGGAATACTGTGTGTCTTTCTGCAATTATCATTACAGCAGGGATGTGATGACATTGGAACCGGTGCAGAACAGATTTACCAGGATATTGTCTGTTCGAAGAGTTTCACTAATGAAGATAGTTTGTACGGACTGGGCTCTCACAAAGATGTTCTCTTTTTTCAAAGGAAACGGAGCAGTACTTTTTCTCAAGGATAATGTCTCTTGATATCTTTTTATCAAAGGCATTTTAAAACAGTTCGGGCTCCGAATCGGATGAAGTGTTACAGAGATGAAAGTGTTCACTGTGAGGCCTTTCGTTTCTCCGTAAACAGCTGAGGCTTAAGGCCAAAGATTTAGTGTTTTCGAAATGAACTATATAATGGAAAAAGA
>NW_025174389.1:0-1918 GCF_004010195.1 Chiloscyllium plagiosum | reverse complement strand
GTTTATATACTGTAGGAGTTTACAGATTGTTTTCGAATGTTTACATACAGCAGTAGGTTACAGTGTGTTTTTGAATGTTTATATACTGTTGGAGGTAACAGCGTGTTTTTGAATGTTTATATACTGTAGGAGGTTACAGTGTGTTTTTGAATGTTTATATACTGTAGGAGGTTACAGAGTGTTTTTGCAGGTTTATACACTATAGGAGGTTACAGTGTGTTTTTGAATGTTTATATACTGTAGGATGTTACAGTGTGTTTTTGAATGTTTGTATACTGTAGGAGGTTACAGTGTGTTTTGGAATGTTTATATACTGTAGGAGGTAACAGCGTGTTTTTGAACGTTTTTATACTGTAGGAGGTTACAGTGTGTTTTGGAATATTTATATACTGTAGGAGGTAACAGCGTGTTTTTGAATGTTTATATACCAAAGCAGGTTACAGAGTGTTTTTGCAGGTTTATACCCTATAGGAGGTTACAGTGAGTTTTTGAATGTTTATATATTGTAGGATGTTACAGAGTGTTTTTTAATGTCTTTATACTGTAGGAGGTTACAGAGTCTTTTTGAATGTTTATATACAGTAGGAGGTTACAGTGTGTTTTTGACTGTTTATATACTGCAGGAGGTTACAGAGTGTTTTTCAATCATTATAGACTTTAGGAGGTCACAGCGTGTTTTTGAAAGTTTACATACAGTAGTAGGTTACAGAGAGTTTTTGAATGTTTATTTACTGTAGGAGGTTACAGGGTGGTTATGAATGTTTATATACTGTAGGAGGTTACAGAGTTTTTTGAATGTTTATATACAGAAGGAGCTTACAGCCTATTTTTAAATGTTTATATACTGTAGGAGGTTACAATGTGTTTTTGAATGGTTATATACTGTAGGAGGTTACAGAATGTTTCTGAATGTTTATGTACTGTAGGATGTTACAGTGTGTTGTTGAATGTTTATGTATATTGTAGGAGGTTACAGTGTGTTTTTGAATGTTTATATACTGTAGGAGATTACACCATGTTTTTGAATGTTTATATACTGTCGGAGGTAACAGCGTGTTTTTGAATGTTTATAAACAGTAGTAGGTTCCAGAGTGTTTTTGAATGTTTATATACTGTAGGATATTACAGTGTGTTTTTGAATCATTATATTCTGTCAGAGGTTATGAGTGTTTTTGAATGTTTATATACTGTCGGACATTACAGAGTGTTTTTGAATGTTTATATACTGTAGGACGTTACAGAGTGTTTGTGAAGGATTATATACTGTAGGCGGTTACAGTGTGCTTTTGAATGTTTATATATTGTCGGAGGTTACAGTGTGTTTTTGAATGTTTATGTGCAGTTGGTGGTTACAGAGTGTTTTTGAATGTTTATATACTGTAGGACATTACAGAGTGTTTTTGAATGTTTATATACTGTAGGACGTTACAGAGTGTTTGTGAAGGATTATATACTGTAGGCGGTTACAGTGTGCTTTTGAATGTTTATATATTGTCGGAAGTTACAGTGTGTTTTTGACTGTTTATGCGAAGTTGGTGGTTACAGTGTGTTTTTGAATGTTTATATACTGTAGTAGGTTCCAGAGTGTTTTTGAATGTTTATGTACTATAGGAGATTACAGTGTGTTTTTGAATCTTTATATACTGTCGGAGGTTATGAGTGTTTATGAATGTTTATATATTGTAGGACGTTACAGAGTATTTGTGAAGGATTATATACTGTCGGCGGTTACAGTGTGTTTTTGAATGTTTATATGCAGTAGGTGGTTACAGAGTATTTTTGAATGTTTTTATACTGTAGGAGGTTGCATCATGTTTTTGAATATTTATATACTGTTGGAGGTTACAGAGTGTTTTTGAATTTTCACACTGTAGGAGGTTACAGTGTGTTTTTGAATGTTTATGTACTGTTGGAGTTT
>NW_025174388.1:0-1917 GCF_004010195.1 Chiloscyllium plagiosum | reverse complement strand
TATTACCCTTCCCGAGCTCCCCCTTGGGAAGTTGTTTGTGAGCTGCCATCTTGAACTGCTGCTGTGTATGTGCTATATGTCAACCCACATAATTACTAGGGAGGATAGTCCGGGAATTTAACCCAATTTTACGAAACAAACCGTTCTATATTTGCAAATCAGGAATGTGAGAAGCTTGGAGGGGAACTTGCTGGGGTGGTGTTCCCATGTATCTACTGGCCTTGTACTTCTGGATGGAAGTGGTCAGTTGCTGTCTGAGGATTTGTGGTGAACCTCTATCGTGCACCTTGTGAGCTCCTCCTGAGCATTTGTTGTGGAGGCACTCGATGCTTGTGGATGTGATGTGAAAGAAGCGGCTTACTTTGTCCGGGAAGGTATCGAGCATCTTGAACGTTTGTTGGAACGAGACCCATCCAGGCAAGTGGGAAGTGGGATATGATGGTTTAGATTCTTTTATATGTAAATGAGAGAATTGCATTCTCAAGGTGGCGTCAGCTTATCTAATAATAGAACATATGACATAGAATATAGAAAAGTACAGCACAGAACAGGCCCTTCGTCCCACGGTGTTCTGCTGAGGCTTATTCCTAATCTAAAATATAAATAACCTAACCTACGCATTTCTCAATTTACCGCTGTCCATGTGCATGTCCAGCAGTCACTTAAAATAGCCTAATGACTCTGCTTCCACCACCGCCGCTCGTAATGCAGTCCATGTGCTCACAACTCTCTGTGTAAAGAACCTATCTTTGAAGTCTCCTCTGTACCTTCCTCCTAACACCTGAAAACTATGACTCCTCGTGCAGTTAATCGTGGCCAGGGGAAAAGTGTTTCACTATCATCTCGATGTTTGCCTCTCATTATCTTGTGCACCTCGATCAGCTTCCCCCTTCTCTCCATTGAGAAACTTCCGACCATTGTCAACCTCTCTTCATAAGACAAGCCTTCCAGTCCAGACAGTATCCTGGTAAACCTTCTTTTCACCCTCCCCAAAGCCTCCGTATCTTTCCTATAATAGGGCGACCAGAACTGGACACAGTATTCCAAGTGTGGTCTCACCAGGGTTTGCAGAGTTGCATCAAAACTTCGTGGCGCTTAAACTCAATCCTCCGTTAATGAAAGCCAAAACAGCATATCCTTTCATAACAACCCTATACACTTGGATGGCAACTTTGAGGATTCTCTGCATTTGAACACCAAGACCCCGCTGTTCCTCCACACTGCCAAGAATCCTGTTTTTAATCCTATATTCTGCATTCAAGTTCGACCTTCCAAAATGCATCACTTTGCATTTATCCAGGTTGAACTCCATCTGCCATTTCACAGCCCAACTCTGCATCCTGCCGATGTCATGCTGCAGCCTGCAACAGCCCAGGATATTATCAACGGCACTTCCAACCCCTGTATCATCGGCAAATTTAATAACCCACCCCTCAACCTCCTCATCCAAGTCATTTATAAAACCTACAAAGAGCAGACCCCCAGGAACACAGCCCTGCGTGACACCACTCACCACTGACCTCCCGGCAAAATACTTTGCATCTACAACTACTCTCTGACTTCTGCCAGCCAACTAATTCTGAATCCAGGGAGCCAAATCTCTCTGTATCCCATAATTGCCGACTTGAGGGATGAGCTGGAAAATTGGGAACCTCAACAAATCCCCCGGGCTCTCCTCATTCCATTTATGAGCTCTTTTCGACAGCTTGTATTCCTCTGAAGCTGTGCTAGATCCTTGATTCCTCCACCTTACTTTATCTGCCTTCTTTCTTTTGATGAGAATCACCTCTGATCTCGTCATCCAAGGCTCCTTAATCTATCTCCTTCTTGCCTGTTTTAGAGGAAAAAATTTATACATCACTCGCACCAACTGCACTTTAAAGTTTCTCCACATGTCTGTTGTGCCCTTTCTGTGGA
>NW_025174387.1:481-1917 GCF_004010195.1 Chiloscyllium plagiosum | reverse complement strand
GCAGGATGAATTGGGAGAATTAGTGCAGTGTGGTACTAAATCGGAGAATTGGGGTAGGTTGATACTGAATGGGAGAATTAGACTAGGGCACCCCTAAATGAGACAATCGGGCTGGGACATCACTAATATTCGGTATAGGACAACACTGAGTGGAGAACTTGTTCAGGACATCAGGAAATGAGGGAATTGGTTAGAGCAACAGTGAATTGGAGAATTGGTATATGGTGTCAGTAAATAAGAGAATTGGTGCAGGGTAGTAATAAGAGCACAGGTAAATAGGAGTGCACATGCATGGATTCCGTGAGTCAGAGAAATGTTGCAAAGGATCATAAAGTGGAGATTCGATGCAGGGCACCACTACATGAGGCAATTTGTGCAGGGCACCATTATACAGAAAATGTGTGACAGGGAATAACTAAATGGGAGACTTGGTACAATTCACCAAAAAAAGGAAGGATTTGCAGGTTCCATTATTTGCAAATTTGATATAGGTGACGCTAAAATTAGAGAATTCTGGCACTATACCACTAAGTGGGAGAATTGCTGGAGGGAAATACGAATTGGAAAAACTGGCGCACAGTGGAACTAAACTGGAGAGTTGGGACATGCCACCAGTAAATGGGAGAAATAGAGTAGGGCACTCCCAAGTTGCAGAATTGTTCTAGGCATCAGTAAATGGAAGAATAGGGGTATGAGTAAATGGGAGAATTATTGGGCATCAGTAAATGGGAGATTCTGAACATTGTTCACATTCGAAAATTGCTGGGTTTGATAATATATTAAAGAATTGGATCAGAGCGTGGGAGGATGGGAGCACAGAATCAATGCAAAGGAGAAATGTTGGAACCATCTTTAAATTGGAGATTCTGTTCAGCTCACCACTAAAGGAAAAAAGTATATGCATTGTATCAGGGAACAACTAAATGAGAGAATTGATACAGGGTATCAATAATTGATGCCAGTGCCAGTAAATTAGAGAATTGGTGCATCAAGTTAGAGAACTGGAGCAGGATAATATTCAGTAGGAGAGTTGAGAACGAAAAGAGGATCTGTGCAAGACTGGTAAATGGAGAAATGATGCAGGATGTGGAGCCCTAAATGGGAGAACAGGAGATGCCCGCACTACCAGCCCCAGGCTCCTCGCCTTAATTACTGTCTGTGTTCGAATTTGTGTGTTTAGTGATATCTGTTCACACTCTCCCTGAGGATGGAGACTTGTGTATAAATTGAGTGTATTTAAATGCGTTGCCTCATTTTGACTGTTTCTGCTTTCACCAAAAAATGGGACCACAGGCGCTTCCACTTGAAATTCTCTTTCCCATTCTTGCCGTCTTTGGAATTCCTGGTAAGTGATTCGAAGTCGCTGTGACATTTTTCTTGTGTGTTCTGATTTGATTTGGGTATCTGCAATTTTATCCAGTGTTCCCCAAATGGAA
>NW_025174387.1:0-460 GCF_004010195.1 Chiloscyllium plagiosum | reverse complement strand
AAATGATTTAAATCAACGTTTTGCATCAATCTTTACGGTGGAGAATATTTCAAACAACTCATGAATGCTCAAGGATATGGTAGAGCAATCATGTCATTTCATCATCACTGGGAGAGGAGTATTCGAAAAACTAATGGCCCTCAAGGCAAAAAAGGTTTCTGACATTGACGACTTGCATCCCAGCAACCTAAAAGAGTTAGCTACAGAGATAGTAGAGGCAAAGAACAAAGGCAATTTACAGCCCCCAGGCCCTCCAAGCTCTCCATGCCTGTTTAAATCTGTCAGTCCATTTCTGAGCATCTGTATCTCTCTGCTCCCCACATACTCATGCATTTGTCCAGACGCACCGCAAATGAATCTACCGTGCCTGCCTCTGCCACCTCTGCTGGCAACACGGTTCAAATGACCACCACCCTCTGTGTGAAGTACTTACCGCATGTATCCCTCTTAAACGTTCCAC
>NW_025174386.1:0-1917 GCF_004010195.1 Chiloscyllium plagiosum | reverse complement strand
AGGAAATTCTCATCAAAAGGAAGAAGGCAGCTTTTGTCAGGTGGAGGAAATAAGGATCTAGCACACCTTTAGAGGATTGCAGCCTTGCTAGAAATGAGCTGAGAAATGGACAGATGAGAGCCAGGAGTGGGCACGAAAAAAGGCTTGGCAAGAAAGATTAGGGAAAACCCAAAGGCATTTTACTCATACTTGAGGAACTAGAGAATGATCAGGGAGAAGGTAGGGCCGATCAGAGATAGCGTAGGTAACTTGTGTGTGGAGTCTGAGCAGATGGGGGAAGCCCTAAATGTTTCTTTTTCCTTCGGTTTAAACTTAGGAAAGGGACCTTGTTGGAAATGTTAACTTTGAAGCGCTGGGATACAAGCTTGAACAGATCAAGATTGATGAAGTTGATGTGCTGGAAATCTTCTCAAACATGAAGATTGATAAGTTCCCAGGTGTCAGACAAGATTTATCTTAGACTGTTCTACGAAGCGAGAAAAGACGTTGCTAAGCCGCTGGTAAGAAAATAATCTTTGTCTCCTCAGTCTCAACGGGAGTCGTATCAGAGGATTGGAGAGAGGCGATTGTTGTTCGTTTATTCAAGAAGGAGAGTCGGAAAATCCCGGTCAATTACAGACCAATCAGTCTTACGTCTGTGGTCAGCAATGTTCTGGAAAGAATTCTGAGGGCTAGGATTTATGACCATATGGAAAAGCAGAGCGTGATTAAAGAAAGTCAACACGGCATTGTGAGGAGCAGGTCATGCCTCACAACGTATTGAGTTATTTGAGGTGACAAGACTGGTCAATGAAGGTCGAGGAGTGCATGTGGTGTATATGGATTTCATCAAATAAATTGATAGGTTCCCCATGGTAGGCTCATTCACAAATTCAGGATGTGTGGGATCCAGAGAGATGTGGCTGTCTGAATTCAGAATTGGTTGGTTGACAGAATGCAGAGAATGGTTGTGGATGTAATGTATTCTGCCTGGAGATCAGATTTGAGTGGGGTCCCCCAGGGCTCTGTTAAGGGGTTTGTGTTTTTATAAATGTCTTGGATGAGGAGAGTGAGGCGTGGGTTGGTAAATTAACCGATTCCACAAAGGTTAGAGGTGCTGTTGATATTATCGAAGGCTATTGCACCTCCAGAGGGATCTGCGTGTGCAAGTACATAGATCCCACAAAGTTGCCACGCAATTGATACGGTTGTTTAGAAATCACATAGTGTTTTGCATTTCAATAGAAGGGGGAATCGAGTTTAAGAGCCACGAGGATTTGCTACGGGTCTGCAATTCCCTGGCGTGACCACACTTGTAATATCGTGACCAGTTCTGGTCACCCTACTATAGGAAAGATACAGAGGCTTTCGAGAGGGTGCAAAGAAGGTTTACCAGGAATCTACCTGGACTGGAGGGCTTGCCTTATGAAGAGAGGTTAACTAACCTCGGATTTCTTCTCTGGACAGAAGGAGGAAAAGAGGTGACCTGATCAATGTATACAAGGTAATGAGAGGCATGGATCGAGTCAATAGCCAGAGAGTTTTCCCCAGGTCACGATTGACTGGCATGAAGCATTATTGTTCTAAGATATTAGGACAAAGGTATCGAGGGTATGTCAGCGAAGGTTCTTTATGCAGAGAGTTGTGAATACATGGAATGTGTTGCTAACTGTGGTGGTGGAAGCAGAGTCATTAGCCACATTTAAGATACTGCTGGACATGCACATGGATAGCAGTGAATTGATGTGTGCGTATGTTGTGTTATTTTATTTTATATTAGGATTAATCCTCGGCAAAACATCGTGGGCCAAACGGCCTGTTCTATGCTGTAATTTTGTAGATCTAGATCCATTCCGACATCACAGAATACTGTGTCAGCACTAAGCCAAATTTAAAATATATTTCTTTTGTTTTAATATCATTGACTTTCTCCAAATA